>NW_027314951.1:0-128008 GCF_023375885.2 Dermacentor andersoni | reverse complement strand
ACACACGCGAGACAGATGATGCATGTGCATGCTTAAAACGCGTTTTCGCACAAATCCGTGCGCGGGTGCTAAAAAGAGCAGCATCGGCATGCTTAGCACGTCGTTTGGTAGAAATCCACGTGCGCGTTCTGCCAAAAGCACCATTTGCATGCACATCTTGTGGTTTTTGCAGAAAACTTCATCCGCGTCTACCAAAAGATGCATGTGCATGCTTAAAACGCGTTTTCGCACAAATGCGTGCGCGGGTGCTAAAAAGAGCAGCATCGACATGCTTAGCACGTCGTTTGGTAGAAATCCCCGTGCGCGTTCTGCCAAAAGCACCATTTGCATGCACATCTTGTGGTTTTGCAGAAAACTTCATCCGCGTCTACCAAAAGATGCCATGTGCATGCTTAAAACGCGTTTTCGCACAAATCCGTGCGCGGGTGCTAAAAGAGCAGCATCGGCATGCTTAGCACGTCGTTTGGTAGAAATCCACGTGCGCGTTCTGCCAAAAGCCCCATTTGCATGCGCATCTTGTGGTTTTGCAGAAAACTTCATCCGCGTCTACCAAAAGATGCATGTGCATGCTTAAAACGCGTTTTCGCACAAATCCGTGCGCGGGTGCTAAAAAGAGCAGCATCGGCATGCTTAGCACGTCGTTTGGTAGAAATCCACGTGCGCGTTCTGCAAAAAGCACCATTTGCATGCACATCTTGTGGTTTTGCAGAAAACTTCATCCGCGTCTACCAAAAGATGCATGTGCATGCTTAAAACGCGTTGTCGCACAAATGCGTGCGCGGGGTGCTAAAAAGAGCAGCATCGGCATGCTTAGCACGTCGTTTGGTAGAAATCCACGTGCGCGTTCTGCAAAAAGCACCATTTGCATGCACATCTTGTGGTTTTGCAGAAAACTTCATCCGCGTCTACAAAAGATGCATGGCATGCTTAAAACGCGTTTTTCGCACATATCCGTGCGCGGGTGCTAAAAAGAGCAGCATCGGCATGCTTAGCACGTCGTTTGGTAGAAATCCACGTGCGCGTTCTGCCAAAAGCACCATTTGCATGCACATCTTGTGGTTTTGCAGAAAACTTCATCCGCGTCTACCAAAAGATGCATGTGCATGCTTAAAACGCGTTTTCGCACAAATCCGTGCGCGGGTGGCTAAAAGAGCAGCATCGGCATGCTTAGCACGTCGCTTGGTAGAAATCCACGTGCGCGTTCTGCCAAAAGCACCATTTGCATGCACATCTTGTGGTTTTGCAGAAACTTCATCTGCGTCCACCAAAAGATGCATGTGCATGCTTAAAACGCGTTTTCGCACAAATCCGTGCGCGGGTGCTAAAAAGAGCAGCATCGGCATGCTTAGCACGTCGTTTGGTAGAAATCCACGTGCGCGTTCTGCCAAAAGCACCATTTGCATGCACATCTTCTGGTTTTGCAGATAACTTCATCCGCGTCTACCAAAAGATGCATGTGCATGCTTAAAACGCGTTCTCGCACAAATCCGTGCGCGGGTGGTAAAAAGAGCACCATCGGCATGCTTAGCACGTCGTTTGTAGAAATCCACGTGCGCGTTCTGCCAAAAGCACCATTTGCATGCACATCTTGTGGTTTTGCAGAAAACTTCATCCGCGTCTACCAAAAGATGCATGTGCATGCTTAAAACGCGTTTTCGCACAAATACGTGCGCGGGTGCTAAAAAGAGCAGCATCGGCATGCTTAGCACGTCGTTTGGTAGAAATCCACGTGCGCGTCCTGCAAAAAGCACCATTTGCATGCACATCTTGTGGTTTTGCAGAAAACTTCATCCGCGTCTACCAAAAGATGCATGTGCATGCTTAAAACGCGTTTTCGCACAAATGCGTGCGCGGGTGCTAAAAAGAGCAGCATCGGCATGCTTAGCACGTCGTTTGGTAGAAATCCACGTGCGCGTTCTGCCAAAAGCACCATTTGCATGCACATCTTGTGGTTTTGCAGAAAACTTCATCCGCGTCTACCAAAAGATGCATGTGCATGCTTAAAACGCGTTTTCGCACAAATCCGTGCGCGGGTGCTAAAAAGAGCAGCATCGGCATGCTTAGCACGTCGTCTGGTAGAAATCCACGTGCGCGTTCTGCAAAAAGCCCATTTGCATGCACATCTTGTGGTTTTGCAGAAAACTTCATCCGCGTCTACCAAAGATGCATGTGCATGCTTAAAACGCGTTTTCGCACAAATGCGTGCGCGGGTGCTAAAAAGAGCAGCATCAGCATGCTTAGCACGTCGTTTGGTAGAAATCTACGTGCGCGTTCTGCCAAAAGCACCATTTGCATGCACATCTTGTGGTTTTGCAGAAAACTTCATCCGCGTCTACCAAAAGATGCATGTGCATGCTTAAAACGCGTTTTCGCACAAATCCGTGCGCGGGTGCTAAAAAGAGCAGCATCGGCATGCTTAGCACGTCGTTTGGTAGAAATCCACGTGCGTGTTCTGCAAAAAGCACCATTTGCATGCACATCTTGTGGTTTTGCAGAAAACTTCATCCGCGTCTACCAAAAGATGCATGTGCATGCTTAAAACGCGTTTTCGCACAAATGCGTGCGCGGGTGCTAAAAAGAGCAGCATCGGCATGCTTAGCACGTCGTTTGGTAGAAATCCACGTGCGCGTTCTGCAAAAAGCACCATTTGCATGCACATCTTGTGGTTTTGCAGAAAACTTCATCCGCGTCTACCAAAAGATGCTATGTGCATGCTTAAAACGCGTTTTCGCACAAATCGTGCGCGGGTGCTAAAAAGAGCAGCATCGGCATGCTTAGCACGTCGTTTTGTAGAAATCCACGTGCGCGTTCTGCCAAAAGCACCATTTGCATGCACATCTTGTGGTTTTGCAGAAAATTCATCCGCGTCTACCAAAAGATGCATGTGCATGCTTAAAACGCGTTTTCGCACAAATACGTGCGCGGGTGCTAAAAAGAGCAGCATCGGCATGCTTAGCACGTCGTTTGGTAGAAATCCACGTGCGCCGGTCCTGCCAAAAGCACCATTTGCATGCACATCTTGTGGTTTTGCAGAAAACTTCATCCGCGTCTACCAAAAGATGCATGTGCATGCTTAAAACGCGTTTTTCGCACAAATGCGTGCACGGGTGCTAAAAAGAGCAGCATCGGCATGCTTAGCACGTCGTTTGGTAGAAATCCACGTGCGCATTCTGCCAAAAGCACCATTTGCATGCACATCTTGTGGTTTTGCAGAAAACTTCATCCGCGTCTACCAAAAGATGCCATGTGCATGCTTAAACGCGTTTTCGCACAAATCCGTGCGCGGGTGCTAAAAAGAGCAGCATCGCATGCTTAGCACGTCGTCTGGTAGAAATCCACGTGCGCGTTCTGCAAAAAGCACCATTTGCATGCACATCTTGTGGTTTTGCAGAAAACTTCATCCGCGTCTACCAAAAATGCATGTGCATGCTTAAAACGCGTTTTCGCACAAATGCGTGCGCGGGTGCTAAAAAGAGCAGCATCGGCATGCTTAGCACGTCGTTTGGTAGAAATCCACGTGCGCGTTCTGCCAAAAGCACCATTTGCATGCACATCTTGTGGTTTTGCAGAAAACTTCATCCGCGTCTACCAAAAGATGCATGGGCATGCTTAAAACGCGTTTTCGCACAAATCGCTGCGCGGGTGCTAAAAAGAGCAGCATCGGCATGCTTAGCACGTCGTTTGGTAGAAATCCACGTGCGCGTTCTGCAAAAAGCACCATTTGCATGCACATCTTGTGGTTTTGCAGAAAACTTCATCCGTCGTCTACCAATATATGCATGTGCATGCTTAAAACGCGTTTTCGCACAAATGCGTGCGCGGGTGCTAAAAAGAGCAGCATCGGCATGCTTAGCACGTCGTTTGGTAGAAATCCACGTGCGCGTTCTGCCAAAAGCACCATTTGCATGCACATCTTGTGTTTTGCAGAAAACTTCATCCGCGTCTACCAAAAGGTGCATGTGCATGGCTTTAAAACGCGTTTTCGCACAAATCCGTGCGCGGGTGCTAAAAAGAGCAGCATCGGCATGCTTAGCACGTCGTTTGGTAGAAATCCACGTGCGCGTTCTGCAAAAAGCACCATGTGCATGCACATCTCGTGGTTTTGCAGAAAACTTCATCCGCGTCTACCTAAAGATGCATGTGCATGCTTAAAACGCGTTTTCGCACAAATCCGTGCGCGGGTGCTAAAAAGAGCAGCATCGGCATGCTTAGCGCGTCGTTTGGTAGAAATCCACGTGCGCGTTCTGCCAAAAAGCACCATTTGCATGCACATCTTGTGGTTTTGCAGAAAACTTCATCCGCGTCTACCAAAGGTGCATGTGCATGCTTAAAACGCGTTTTCGCACAAATCCGTGCGCGGGTGCTAAAAAGAGCAGCATCGGCATGCTTAGCACGTCGTTTGGTAGAAATCCACGTGCGCGTTCTGCAAAAAGCACCATTTGCATGCACATCTTGTGGTTTTGCAGAAAACTTCATCCGCGTCTACCAAAAGATGCATGTGCATGCTAAAAAGCGTTTTCGCACAAATGCGTGCGGCGGGTGCTAAAAAGAGCAGCATCGGCATGCTTAGCACGTCGTTGGTAGAAATCCACGTGCGCGTTCTGCAAAAAGCACCATTTGCATGCACATCTTGTGGTTTTGCAGAAAACTTTCATCCGTGTCTACCAAAAGATGCATGTGCATGCTTAAAACGCGTTTTCGCACAAATGCGTGCGCGGGTGCTAAAAAGAGCAGCATCGGCATGCTTAGCACGTCGTTTGGTAGAAATCCACGTGCGCGTTCTGCCAAAAGCACCATTTGCATGCACATCTTGTGGTTTGCAGAAAACTTCATCCGCGTCTACCAAAAGATGCATGTGCATGCTTAAAACGCGTTTTCGCTCAAATGCGTGTGCGGGTGCTAAAAGGAGCAGCCTCGGCATGCTTAGCACGTCGTTTGGTAGAAATCCACGTGCGCGTTCCTGCCAAAAGCACCATTTGCATGCACATCTTGTGGTTTTGCAGAAACTTCATCCGCGTCTACCAAAAGATGCATGTGCATGCTTTTAAACGCGTTTTCGCACAAATCCGTGCGCGGGTGCTAAAAAGAGCAGCATCGGCATGCTTAGCACGTCGTTTGGTAGAAATCCACGTGCGCGTTCTGCCAAAAGCACCATTTGCATGCACATCTTGTGGTTTTGCAGAAACTTCATCCGCGTCTACCAAAAGATGCATGTGCATGCTTAAAACGCGTTTTCGCACAAATGCGTGCCGCGGGTGCTAAAAAGAGCAGCATCGGCATGCTTAGCACGTCGTTTGGTAGAAATCCCCGTGCGCGTTCTGCCAAAAGCACCATTTGCATGCACATCTTGTGGTTTTGCAGAAAACTTCATCGCGTCTACCTAAAGATGCATGTGCATGCTTAAAACGCGTTTTCGCACAAATCCGTGCGCGGGTGCTAAAAAGAGCAGCATCGGCATGCTTAGCACGTCGTTTGGTAGAAATCCACGTGCGCGATCTGCCAAAAGCACCATTTGCATGCACATCTTGTGGTTTTGCAGAAAACTTCATCCGCGTCTACCAAAAGATGCATGTGCATGCTTAAAACGCGTTTTCGCGCAAATCCGTGCGCGGGTGCTAAAAAGAGCAGCATCGGCAATGCTTAGCACGTCGTTTGGTAGAAATCCACGTGCGCGTTCTGCAAAAAGCACCATTTGCAATGCACATCTTGTGGTTTTGCAGAAAACTTCATCCACGTCTACCAAAAGATGCATGTGCATGCTTAAAACGCGTTTTCGCACAAATGCGTGCGCGGGTGCTAAAAAGAGCAGCATCGGCATGCTTAGCAAGTCGTTTGGTAGAAATCCACGTGCGCGTTCTGCAAAAAGCACCATTTGCGTGCACATCTTGTGGTTTTGCAGAAAACTTCATCCGCGTCTACCAAAAGATGCATGTGCATGCTTAAAACGCGTTTTCGCACAAATCCGTGCGCGGGTGCTAAAAAGAGCAGCATCGGCATGCTTAGCACGTCGTTTGGTAGAAATCCACGTGCGCGTTCTGCCAAAAGCACCATTTGCATGCACATCTTGTGGTTTTGCAGAAAACTTCATCCGCGTCTACCAAAAGATGCATGTGCATGCTTAAAACGCGTTTTCGCACAAATCCGTGCGCGGGTGCTAAAAAGAGCAGCATCGGCATGCTTAGCACGTCGCTTGGTAGAAATCCACGTGCGCGTTCTGCCAAAAGCACCATTTGCATGCACATCTTGTGGTTTTGCAGAAAACTTCATCCGCGTCTACCAAAAGATGCATGTGCATACTTAAAACGCGTTTTCGCACAAATGCGTGCGCGGGTGCTAAAAAGAGCAGCATCGGCATGCTTAGCACGTCGTTTGGTAGAAATCCACGTGCGCGTTCTGCAAAAAGCACCATTTGCATGCACATCTTGTGGTTTTGCAGAAAACTTCATCCGTGTCTACCAAAAGATGCATGTGCATGCTTAAAACGCGTTCTCGCACAAATCCGTGCGCGGGTGCTAAAAAGAGCAGCATCGGCATGCTTAGCACGTCGTTTGGTAGAAATCCACGTGCGCGTTCTGCCAAAAGCACCATTTGCATGCACATCTTGTGGTTTTGCAGAAAACTTCATCCGCGTCTACCAAAAGATGCATGTGCATGCTTAAAACGCGTTTTCGCTCAAATGCGTGTGCGGGTGCTAAAAGGAGCAGCATCGGCATGCTTAGCACGTCGTTTGGTAGAAATCCACGTGCGCGTTCTGCCAAAAGCACCATTTGCATGCACATCTTGTGGTTTTGCAGAAAACTTCATCCGCGTCTACCAAAAGATGCATGTGCATGCTTAAAACGCGTTTTCGCACAAATCCGTGCGCGGGTGCTAAAAAGAGCAGCATCGGCAGGCTTAGCACGTCGTCTGGTAGAAATCCACGTGCGCGTTCTGCCAAAAGCACCATTTGCATGCACATCTTGTGGTTTTGCAGAAAACTTCATCCGCGTCTACCAAAAGATGCATGTGCATGCTTAAAACGCGTTTTCGCACAAATGCGTGCGCGGGTGCTAAAAAGAGCAGCATCGGCATGCTTAGCACGTCGTTTGGTAGAAATCCCCGTGCGCGTTCTGCCAAAAGCACCATTTGCATGCACATCTTGTGGTTTTGCAGAAAACTTCATCCGCGTCTACCTAAAGATGCATGTGCATGCTTAAAACGCGTTTTCGCACAAATCCGTGCGCGGGTGCTAAAAAGAGCAGCATCGGCATGCTTAGCACGTCGTTTGGTAGAAATCCACGTGCGCGATCTGCCAAAAGCACCATTTGCATGCACATCTTGTGGTTTTGCAGAAAACTTCATCCGCGTCTACCAAAAGATGCATGTGCATGCTTAAAACGCGTTTTCGCGCAAATCCGTGCGCGGGTGCTAAAAAGAGCAGCATCGGCATGCTTAGCACGTCGTTTGGTAGAAATCCACGTGCGCGTTCTGCAAAAAGCACCATTTGCATGCACATCTTGTGGTTTTGCAGAAAACTTCATCCACGTCTACCAAAAGATGCATGTGCATGCTTAAAACGCGTTTTCGCACAAATGCGTGCGCGGGTGCTAAAAAGAGCAGCATCGGCATGCTTAGCACGTCGTTTGGTAGAAATCCACGTGCGCGTTCTGCAAAAAGCACCATTTGCGTGCACATCTTGTGGTTTTGCAGAAAACTTCATCCGCGTCTACCAAAAGATGCATGTGCATGCTTAAAACGCGTTTTCGCACAAATCCGTGCGCGGGTGCTAAAAAGAGCAGCATCGGCATGCTTAGCACGTCGTTTGGTAGAAATCCACGTGCGCGTTCTGCCAAAAGCACCATTTGCATGCACATCTTGTGGTTTTGCAGAAAACTTCATCCGCGTCTACCAAAAGATGCATGTGCATGCTTAAAACGCGTTTTCGCACAAATCCGTGCGCGGGTGCTAAAAAGAGCAGCATCGGCATGCTTAGCACGTCGCTTGGTAGAAATCCACGTGCGCGTTCTGCCAAAAGCACCATTTGCATGCACATCTTGTGGTTTTGCAGAAAACTTCATCCGCGTCTACCAAAAGATGCATGTGCATACTTAAAACGCGTTTTCGCACAAATCCGTGCGCGGGTGCTAAAAAGAGCAGCATCGGCATGCTTAGCACGTCGTTTGGTAGAAATCCACGTGCGCGTTCTGCCAAAAGCACCATTTGCATGCACATCTTCTGGTTTTGCAGAAAACTTCATCCGCGTCTACCAAAAGATGCATGTGCATGCTTAAAACGCGTTCTCGCACAAATCCGTGCGCGGGTGGTAAAAAGAGCAGCATCGGCATGCTTAGCACGTCGTTTGGTAGAAATCCACGTGCGCGTTCTGCCAAAAGCACCATTTGCATGCACATCTTGTGGTTTTGCAGAAAACTTCATCCGCGTCTACCAAAAGATGCATGTGCATGCTTAAAACGCGTTTTCGCACAAATCCGTGCGCGGGTGCTAAAAAGAGCAGCATCGGCATGCTTAGCACGTCGTTTGGTAGAAATCCACGTGCGCGTCCTGCCAAAAGCACCATTTGCATGCACATCTTGTGGTTTTGCAGAAAACTTCATCCGCGTCTACCAAAAGATGCATGTGCATGCTTAAAACGCGTTTTCGCACAAATCCGTGCGCGGGTGCTAAAAAGAGCAGCATCGGCAGGCTTAGCACGTCGTCTGGTAGAAATCCACGTGCGCGTTCTGCCAAAAGCACCATTTGCATGCACATCTTGTGGTTTTGCAGAAAACTTCATCCGCGTCTACCAAAAGATGCATGTGCATGCTTAAAACGCGTTTTCGCACAAATCCGTGCGCGGGTGCGAAAAAGAGTAGCATCGGCATGCTTAGCACGTCGTTTGGTAGAAATCCACGTGCGCGTTCTGCAAAAAGCACCATTTGCATGCACATCTTGTGGTTTTGCAGAAAACTTCATCCGCGTCTACCAAAATATGCATGCGCATGCTTAAAACGCGTTTTCGCACAAATGCGTGCGCGGGTGCTAAAAAGAGCAGCATCGGCATGCTTAGCACGTCGTTTGGTAGAAATCCACGTGCGCGTTCTGCCAAAAGCACCATTTGCATGCACATCTTGTGGTTTTGCAGAAAACTTCATCCGCGTCTACCAAAAGGTGCATGTGCATGCTTAAAACGCGTTTTCGCACAAATCCGTGCGCGGGTGCTAAAAAGAGCAGCATCGGCATGCTTAGCACGTCGTTTGGTAGAAATCCACGTGCGCGTTCTGCAAAAGCACCATTTGCATGCACATCTCATGGTTTTGCAGAAAACTTCATCCGCGTCTACCAAAGATGCATGTGTATGCTTAAAACGCGTTTTCGCACAAATGCGTGCGCGGGTGCTAAAAAGAGCAGCATCGGCATGCTTAGTACGTCGTTTGGTAGAACATCCACGTGCGCGTTCTGCAAAAAGCACCATTTGCATGCACATCTTGTGTTTTGCAGAAAACTTCATCGGCGTCTACCAAAAGATGCATATGCATGCTTAAAACGCGTTTTCGCACAAATGCGTGCGCGGGTGCTAAAAAGAGCAGCATCGGCATGCTTAGCACGTCGTTTGGTAGAAATCCACGTGCGCGTTCTGCCAAAAGCACCATTTGCATGCACATCTTGTGGTTTTGCAGAAAACTTCATCCGCGTCTACCAAAAGATGCATGTGCATGCTTAAAACGCGTTTTCGCACAAATCCGTGCGCGGGTGCTAAAAAGAGCAGCATAGGCATGCTTAGCACGTCGTTTGGTAGAAATCCACGTGCGCGTTCTGCCAAAAGCACCATTTGCATGCACATCTTGTGGTTTTGCAGAAAACTTTCATCCGCGTCTACCAAAAGATGCATGTGCATGCTTTAAAACGCGTTTTCGCACAAATCCGTGCGCGGGTGCTAAAAAGAGCAGCATCGGCATGCTTAGCACGTCGTTTGGTAGAAATCCACGTGCGCGATCTGCCAAAAGCACCATTTGCATGCACATCTTGTGGTTTTGCAGAAAACTTCATCCGCGTCTACCAAAAGATGCATGTGCATGCTTAAACGCGTTTTCGCGCAAATCGTGCGCGGGTGCTAAAAAGAGCAGCATCGGCATGCTTAGCACGTCGTTTGGTAGAAATCCACGTGCGCGATCTGCCAAAAGCACCATTTGCATGCACATCTTGTGGTTTTGCAGAAAACTTCATCCGCGGTCTACCAAAAGATGCATGTGCATGCTTAAAACGCGTTTTCGCGCAAATCCGTGCGCGGGTGCTAAAAAGAGCAGCATCGGCATGCTTAGCACGTCGTTTGGGTAGAAATCCACGTGCGCGTTCTGCAAAAAGCACCATTTGCATGCACATCTTGTGGTTTTGCAGAAAACTTCATCCACGTCTACCAAAGATGCATGTGCATGCTTAAAACGCGTTTTCGCACAAATGCGTGCGCGGGTGCTTAAAAAGAGCAGCATCGGCATGCTTAGCACGTCGTTTGGTAGAAATCCACGTGCGCGTTCTGCAAAAAGCACCATTTGCGTGCACATCTTGTGGTTTTGCAGAAAACTTCATCCGCGTCTACCAAAAGATGCCTGTGCATGCTTAAAACGCGTTTTCGCACAAATCCGTGCGCGGGTGCTAAAAAGAGCAGCATCGGCATGCTTAGCACGTCGTTTGGTAGAAATCCACGTGCGCGTTCTGCCAAAAGCACCATTTGCATGCACATCTTGTGGTTTTGCAGAAACTTCATCCGCGTCTACCAAAAGATGCATGTGCATGCTTAAAACGCGTTTTCGCACAAATCCGTGCGCGGGTGCTAAAAAGAGCAGCATCGGCATGCTTAGCACGTCGCTTGGTAGAAATCCACGTGCGCGTTCTGCCAAAAGCACCATTTGCATGCACATCTTGTGGTTTTGCAGAAAACTTCATCGCGTCTACCAAAAGATGCATGTGCATGCTTAAAACGCGTTTTCGCACAAATCCGTGCGCGGGTGCTAAAAAGAGCAGCATCGGCATGCTTAGCACGTCGTTTGGTAGAAATCCACGTGCGCGTTCTGCCAAAAGCACCATTTGCATGCACATCTTCTGGTTTTGCAGAAAACTTCATCCGCGTCTACCAAAAGATGCATGTGCATGCTTAAAAACGCGTTTTTCGCACAAATCCGTGCGCGGGTGCGAAAAAGAGTAGCATCGCATGCTTAGCACGTCGTTTGGTAGAAATCCACGTGCGCGTTCTGCAAAAAAGCACCATTTGCATGCACATCTTGTGGTTTTGCAGAAAACTTCATCCGCGTCTACCAAAATATGCATGCGCATGCTTAAAACGCGTTTTCGCACAAATGCGTGCGCGGGTGCTAAAAAGAGCAGCATCGGCATGCTTAGCACGTCGTTTGGTAGAAATCCACGTGCGCGTTCTGCCAAAAGCACCATTTGCATGCACATCTTGTGGTTTTGCAGAAGAACTTCATCCGCGTCTACCAAAAGGTGCATGTGCATGCTTAAAACGCGTTTTCGCACAAATCCGTGCGCGGGTGCTAAAAAGAGCAGCATCGGCATGCTTAGCACGTCGTTTGGTAGAAATCCACGTGCGCGTTCTGCAAAAGCACCATTTGCATGCACATTCATGGTTTTGCAGAAAACTTCATCCGCGTCTACCAAAAGATGCATGTGTATGCTTAAAACGCGTTTTTCGCACAAATGCGTGCGCGGGTGCTAAAAAGAGCAGCATCGGCATGCTTAGTACGTCGTTTGGTAGAAATCCACGTGCGCGTTCTGCAAAAAGCACCATTTGCATGCACATCTTGTGGTTTTGCAGAAAACTTCATCGGCGTCTACCAAAAGATGCATATGCATGCTTAAAACGCGTTTTCGCACAAATGCGTGCGCGGGTGCTAAAAAGAGCAGCATCGGCATGCTTAGCAACGTCGTTTGGTAGAAATCCACGTGCGCGTTCTGCCAAAAGCACCATTTGCATGCACATCTTGTGGTTTTGCAGAAAACTTCATCCGCGTCTACCAAAAGATGCATGTGCATGCTTAAAACGCGTTTTCGCACAAATCCGTGCGCGGGTGCTAAAAAGAGCAGCATAGGCATGCTTAGCACGTCGTTTGGTAGAAATCCACGTGCGCGTTCTGCCAAAAGCACCATTTGCATGCACATCTTGTGGTTTTGCAGAAAACTTCATCCGCGTCTACCAAAAGATGCATGTGCATGCTTAAAACGCGTTTTCGCACAAATCGTGCGCGGGTGCTAAAAAGAGCAGCATCGGCATGCTTAGCACGTCGTTTGGTAGAAATCCACGTGCGCGTTCTGCCAAAAGCACCATTTGCATGCACATCTTGTGGTTTTGCAGAAAACTTCATCCGCGTCTACCAAAAGATGCATGTGCATGCTTAAAACGCGTTTTCGCGCAAATCCGTGCGCGGGTGCTAAAAAGAGCAGCATCGGCATGCTTAGCACGTCGTTTGGTAGAAATCCACGTGCGCGATCTGCCAAAAGCACCATTTGCATGCACATCTTGTGGTTTTGCAGAAAACTTCATCCGCGTCTACCAAAAGATGCATGTGCATGCTTAAAACGCGTTTTCGCGCAAATCCGTGCGCGGGTGCTAAAAAGAGCAGCATCGGCATGCTTAGCACGTCGTTTGGTAGAAATCCACGTGCGCGTTCTGCAAAAAGCACCATTTGCATGCACATCTTGTGGTTTTGCAGAAAAACTTCATCCACGTCTACCAAAAGATGCATGTGCATGCTTAAAACGCGTTTTCGCACAAATGCGTGCGCGGGTGCTAAAAAGAGCAGCATCGGCATGCTTAGCACGTCGTTTGGTAGAAATCCACGTGCGCGTTCTGCAAAAAGCACCATTTGCGTGCACATCTTGTGGTTTTGCAGAAAACTTCATCCGCGTCTACCAAAAGATGCATGTGCATGCTTAAAACGCGTTTTCGCACAAATCCGTGCGCGGGTGCTAAAAAGAGCAGCATCGGCATGCTTAGCACGTCGTTTGGTAGAAATCCACGTGCGCGTTCTGCCAAAAGCACCATTTGCATGCACATCTTGTGGTTTTGCAGAAAACTTCATCCGCGTCTACCAAAAGATGCATGTGCATGCTTAAAACGCGTTTTCGCACAAATCCGTGCGCGGGTGCTAAAAAGAGCAGCATCGGCATGCTTAGCACGTCGCTTGGTAGAAATCCACGTGCGCGTTCTGCCAAAAGCACCATTTGCATGCACATCTTGTGGTTTTGCAGAAAACTTCATCCGCGTCTACCAAAAGATGCATGTGCATGCTTAAACGCGTTTTCGCACAAATCCGTGCGCGGGTGCTAAAAAGAGCAGCATCGGCATGCTTAGCACGTCGTTTGGTAGAAATCCACGTGGCGCGTTCTGCCAAAAGCACCATTTGCATGCACATCTTCTGGTTTTGCAGAAAACTTCATCCGCGTCTACCAAAAGATGCATGTGCATGCTTAAAAACGCGTTTTCGCACAAATCCGTGCGCGGGTGCGAAAAAAGAGTAGCATCGGCATGCTTAGCACGTCGTTTGGTAGAAATCCACGTGCGCGTTCTGCAAAAAGCACCATTTGCATGCACATCTTGTGGTTTTGCAGAAAACTTCATCCGCGTCTACCAAAATATGCATGCGCATGCTTAAAACGCGTTTTCGCACAAATGCGTGCGCGGGTGCTAAAAAGAGCAGCATCGGCATGCTTAGCACGTCGTTTGGTAGAAATCCACGTGCGCGTTCTGCCAAAAGCACCATTTGCATGCACATCTTGTGGTTTTGCAGAAAACTTCATCCGCGTCTACCAAAAGGTGCATGTGCATGCTTAAAACGCGTTTTCGCACAAATCCGTGCGCGGGTGCTAAAAAGAGCAGCATCGGCATGCTTAGCACGTCGTTTGGTAGAAATCCACGTGCGCGTTCTGCAAAAGCACCATTTGCATGCACATCTCATGGTTTTGCAGAAAACTTCATCCGCGTCTACCAAAAGATGCATGTGTATGCTTAAAACGCGTTTTCGCACAAATGCGTGCGCGGGTGCTAAAAAGAGCAGCATCGGCATGCTTAGTACGTCGTTTGGTAGAAATCCACGTGCGCGTTCTGCAAAAAGCACCATTTGCATGCACATCTTGTGGTTTTGCAGAAAACTTCATCGGCGTCTACCAAAAGATGCATATGCATGCTTAAAACGCGTTTTCGCACAAATGCGTGCGCGGGTGCTAAAAAGAGCAGCATCGGCATGCTTAGCACGTCGTTTGGTAGAAATCCACGTGCGCGTTCTGCCAAAAGCACCATTTGCATGCACATCTTGTGGTTTTGCAGAAAACTTCATCCGCGGTCTACCAAAAGATGCATGTGCATGCTTAAAACGCGTTTCGCACAAATCCGTGCGCGGGTGCTAAAAAGAGCAGCATAGGCATGCTTAGCACGTCGTTTGGTAGAAATCCACGTGCGCGTTCTGCCAAAAGCACCATTTGCATGCACATCTTGTGGTTTTGCAGAAAACTTCATCCGCGTCTACCAAAAGATGCATGTGCATGCTTAAAACGCGTTTTCGCACAAATCCGTGCGCGGGTGCTAAAAAGAGCAGCATCGGCATGCTTAGCACGCTCGTTTGGTAGAAATCCACGTGCGCGTTCTGCCAAAAAGCACCATTTGCATGCACATCTTGTGGTTTTGCAGAAAACTTCATCCGCGTCTACCAAAAGATGCATGTGCATGCTTAAAACGCGTTTTCGCACAAATCCGTGCGCGGGTGCTAAAAAGAGCAGCATCGGCATGCTTAGCACGTCGTTTGGTAGAAATCCACGTGCGCGTTCTGCAAAAAGCACCATTTGCATGCACATCTTGTGGTTTTGCAGAAAACTTCATCCGCATCTACCAAAAGATGCATGTGCATGCTTAAAAAGCGTTTTCGCACAAATGCGTGCGCGGGTGCTAAAAAGAGCAGCATCGGCATGCTTAGCACGTCGTTTGGTAGAAATCCACGTGCGCGTTCTGCAAAAAGCACCATTTGCATTGCACATCTTGTGGTTTTGCAGAAAACTTCATCCGCGTCTACCAAAAGATGCATGTGCATGCTTAAAACGCGTTTTTCGCACAAATGCGTGCGCGGGTGCTAAAAAGAGCAGCATCGGCATGCTTAGCACGGTCGTTTGGTAGAAATCCACGTGCGCGTTCTGCCAAAAGCACCATTTGCATGCACATCTTGTGGTTTTGCAGAAAACTTCATCCGCGTCTACCAAAAGATGCATGTGCATGCTTAAAACGCGTTTTCGCTCAAATGCGTGTGCGGGTGCTAAAAGGCGCAGCATCGTCATGCTTAGCACGTCGTTTGGTAGAAATCCACGTGCGCGTTCTGCCAAAAGCACCATTTGCATGCACATCTTGTGGTTTTGCAGAAAACTTCATCCGCGTCTACCAAAAGATGCATGTGCATGCTTAAAACGCGTTTCGCACAAATCCGTGCGCGGGTGCTAAAAAGAGCAGCATCGGCATGCTTAGCTCGTCGTTTGGTAGAAATCCACGTGCGCGTTCTGCAAAAAGCACCATTTGCATGCACATCTTGTGGTTTTGCAGAAAACTTCATCCGCGTGTACCAAAAGATGCATGTGCATGCTTATAAAACGCGTTTTCCGCACAAACCGTGCGCGGGTGCTAAAAAGAGCAGCATCGGCATGCTTAGCACGTCGTTTGGTTGAAATCCACGTGCGCGTTCTGCCAAAAGCACCATTTGCATGCACATCTTCTGGTTTTGCAGAAAACTTCATCCGCGTCTACCAAAAGATGCATGTGCATGCTTAAAACGCGTTCTCGCACAAATCCGTGCGCGGGTGGTAAAAAGAGCAGCATCGGCATGCTTAGCACGTCGTTTGGTAGAAATCCACGTGCGCGTTCTGCAAAAGCACCATTTGCATGCACATCTTGTGGTTTTGCAGAAACTTCATCCGCGTCTACCAAAAGATGCATGTGCATGCTTAAAACGCTGTTTTCGCACAAATACGTGCGCGGGTGCTAAAAAGAGCAGCATCGGCATGCTTAGCACGTCGTTTGGTAGAAATCCACGTGCGCGTCCTGCCAAAAGCACCATTTGCATGCACATCTTGTGGTATTGCAGAAAACTTCATCCGCGTCTACCAAAAGATGCATGTGCATGCTTAAAACGCGTTTTCGCACAAATGCGTGCGCGGGTGCTAAAAAGAGCAGCATCGGCATGCTTAGCACATCGTTTGGTAGAAATCCACGTGCGCCTTCTGCCAAAAGCACCATTTGCATGCACATCTTGTGGTTTTGCAGAAAACTTCATCCGCGTCTACCAAAAGATGCATGTGCATGCTTAAAACGCGTTTTCGCACAAATCCGTGCGCGGGTGCTAAAAAGAGCAGCATCGGCATGCTTAGCACGTCGTCTGGTAGAAATCCACGTGCGCGTTCTGCCAAAAGCACCATTTGCATGCACATCTTGTGGTTTTGCAGAAAACTTCATCCGCGTCTAAAAAAAGATGCATGTGCATGCTTAAAACGCGTTTTCACACAAATCCGTGCGCGGGTGCTAAAAAGAGCAGCATCGGCATGCTTAGCACGTCGTTTGGTAGAAATCCACGTGCGCGTTCTGCAAAAAGCACCATTTGCATGCACATCTTGTGGTTTTGCAGAAAACTTCATCCGCGTCTACCAAAATATGCATGCGCATGCTTAAAACGCGTTTTCGCACAAATGCGTGCGCGGGTGCTAAAAAGAGCAGCATCGGCATGCTTAGCACGTCGTTTGGTAGAAATCCACGTGCGCGTTCTGCCAAAAGCACCATTTGCATGCACATCTTGTGGTTTTGCAGAAAACTTCATCCGCGTCTACCAAAAGGCGCATGTGCATGCTTAAAACGCGTTTTCGCACAGATCCGTGCGCGGGTGCTAAAAAGAGCAGCATCGGCATGCTTAGCACGTCGTTTGGTAGAAATCCACGTGCGCGTTCTGCAAAAAGCACCATTTGCATGCACATCTCGTGGTTTTGCAGAAAACTTCATCCGCGTCTACCAAAAGATGCATGTGCATGCTTAAAACGAGTTTTCGCACAAATGCGTGCGCGGGTGCTAAAAAGAGCAGCATCGGCATGCTTAGCACGTCGTTTGGTAGAAATCCACGTGCGCGTTCTGCCAAAAGCACCATTTGCATGCACATCTTGTGGTTTTGCAGAAAACTTCATCCGCGTCTACCAAAAGATGCATGTGCATGCTTAAAACGCGTTTTCGCACAAATCCGTGCGCGGGTGCTAAAAAGAGCAGCATCGGCATGCTTAGCACGTCGCTTGGTAGAAATCCACGTGCGCGTTCTGCCAAAAGCACCATTTGCATGCACATCTTGTGGTTTTGCAGAAAACTTCATCCGCGTCTACCAAAAGATGCATGTGCATGCTTAAAACGCGTTTTCGCACAAATCCGTGCGCGGGTGCTAAAAAGAGCAGCATCGGCATGCTTAGCACGTCGTTTGGTAGAAATCCACGTGCGCGTTCTGCCAAAAGCACCATTTGCATGCACATCTTCTGGTTTTGCAGAAAACTTCATCCGCGTCTACCAAAAGATGCATGTGCATGCTTAAAACGCGTTCTCGCACAAATCCGTGCGCGGGTGGTAAAAAGAGCAGCATCGGCATGCTTAGCACGTCGTTTGGTAGAAATCCACGTGCGCGTTCTGCCAAAAGCACCATTTGCATGCACATCTTGTGGTTTTGCAGAAAACTTCATCCGCGTCTACCAAAAGATGCATGTGCATGCTTAAAACGCGTTTTCGCACAAATACGTGCGCGGGTGCTAAAAAGAGCAGCATCGGCATGCTTAGCACGTCGTTTGGTAGAAATCCACGTGCGCGTCCTGCCAAAAGCACCATTTGCATGCACATCTTGTGGTTTTGCAGAAAACTTCATCCGCGTCTACCAAAAGATGCATGTGCATGCTTAAAACGCGTTTTCGCACAAATGCGTGCGCGGGTGCTAAAAAGAGCAGCATCGGCATGCTTAGCACGTCGTTTGGTAGAAATCCACGTGCGCATTCTGCCAAAAGCACCATTTGCATGCACATCTTGTGGTTTTGTAGAAAACTTCATCCGCGTCTACCAAAAGATGCATGTGCATGCTTAAAACGCGTTTTCGCACAAATCCGTGCGCGGGTGCTAAAAAGAGCAGCATCGGCATGCTTAGCACGTCGTCTGGTAGAAATCCACGTGCGCGGTCTGCCAAAAGCACCATTTGCATGCACATCTTGTGGTTTTGCAGAAAACTTCATCCGCGTCTACCAAAAGATGCATGTGCATGCTTAAAACGCGTTTTCGCACAAATCCGTGCGCGGGTGCTAAAAAGAGCAGCATCGGCATGCTTAGCACGTCGTTTGGTAGAAATCCACGTGCGCGTTCTGCAAAAAGCACCATTTGCATGCACATCTTGTGGTTTTGCAGAAAACTTCATCCGCGTCTACCAAAATATGCATGTGCATGCTTAAAACGCGTTTTCGCACAAATGCGTGCGCGGGTGCTAAAAAGAGCAGCATCGGCATGCTTAGCACGTCGTTTGGTAGAAATCCACGTGCGCGTTCTGCCAAAAGCACCATTTGCATGCACATCTTGTGGTTTTGCAGAAAACTTCATCCGCGTCTACCAAAAGGTGCATGTGCATGCTTAAAACGCGTTTTCGCACAAATCCGTGCGCGGGTGCTAAAAAGAGCAGCATCGGCATGCTTAGCACGTCGTTTGGTAGAAATCCACGTGCGCGTTCTGCAAAAAGCACCATTTGCATGCACATCTCGTGGTTTTGCAGAAAACTTCATCCGCGTCTACCAAAAGATGCATGTGCATGCTTAAAACGCGTTTTCGCACAAATGCGTGCGCGGTGCTAAAAAGAGCAGCATCTGGCATGCTTAGTACGTCATTTGGTAGAAATCCACGTGCGCGTTCTGCAAAAAGCACCATTGCATGCACATCTTGTGGTTTTGCAGAAAACTTCATCGGCGTCTACCAAAAGATGCATGTGCATGCTTAAAACGCGTTTTCGCACAAATGCGTGCGCGGGTGCTAAAAAGAGCAGCATCGGCATGCTTAGCACGTCGTTTGGTAGAAATCCACGTGCGCGTTCTGCCAAAAGCACCATTTGCATGCACATCTTGTGGTTTTGCAGAAACTTCCATCCGCGTCTACCAAAAGATGCATGGTGCATGCTTAAAACGCGTTTTCGCACAAATCCGTGCGCGGGTGCTAAAAAGAGCAGCATCGGCATGCTTAGCACGTCGTTTGGTAGAAATCACGTGCGCGTTCTGCCAAAAGCACCATTTGCATGCACATCTTGTGGTTTTGCAGAAACTTCATCCGCGATCTGTCTCGCGTGTGTTGTGCATGCTTAAAACGCGTTTTCGCACAAATCCGTGCGCGGGTGCTAAAAAGAGCAGCATCGGCATGCTTAGCACGTCGTTTGGTAGAAATCCACGTGCGCGTTCTGCCAAAAGCACCATTTGCATGCACATCTTGTGGTTTTTGCAGAAAACTTCATCCGCGTCTACCAAAAGATGCATGTGCATGCTTAAAACGCGTTTTCGCACAAATCCGTGCGCGGGTGCTAAAAAGAGCAGCATCGGCATGCTTAGCACGTCGTTTGGTAGAAATCCACGTGCGCGTTCTGCCAAAAGCACCATTTGCATGCACATCTCGTGGTTTTGCAGAAAACTTCATCCGCGTCTACCAAAAGATGCATGTGCATGCTTAAAACGCGTTTTCGCACAAATGCGTGCGCGGGTGCTAAAAAGAGCAGCATCGGCATGCTTAGCACGTCGTTTGGTAGAAATCCACGTGCGCGTTCTGCCAAAAGCACCATTTGCATGCACATCTTGTGGTTTTGCAGAAAACTTCCGCCGCGTCTACCAAAAGATGCATGTGCATGCTTAAAACGCGTTTTCGCACAAATCCGTGCGCGGGTGCTAAAAAGAGCAGCATCGGCATGCTTAGCACGTCGTTTGGTAGAAATCCACGTGCGCGTTCTGCCAAAAGCACCATTTGCATGCACATCTTGTGGTTTTGCAGAAAACTTCATCCGCGTCTACCAAAAGATGCATGTGCATGCTTAAAACGCGTTTTCGCACAAATGCGTGCGCGGGTGCTAAAAAGAGCAGCATCGGCATGCTTAGCACGTCGTTTGGTAGAAATCCACGTGCGCGTTCTGCCAAAAGCACCATTTGCATGCACATCTTGTGGTTTTGCAGAAAACTTCATCCGCGTCTACCAAAAGATGCATGTGCATGCTTAAAACGCGTTTTCGCACAAATCCGTGCGCGGGTGCTAAAAAGAGCAGCATCGGCATGCTTAGCACGTCGTTTGGTAGAAATCCACGTGCGCGTTCTGCCAAAAGCACCATTTGCATGCACATCTTGTGGTTTTGCAGAAAACTTCATCCGCGTCTACCAAAAGATGCATGTGCATGCTTAAAACGCGTTTTCGCACAAATGCGTGCGCGGGTGCTAAAAAGAGCAGCATCGGCATGCTTAGCACGTCGTTTGGTAGAAATCCACGTGCGCGTTCTGCCAAAAGCACCATTTGCATGCACATCTTGTGGTTTTGCAGAAAACTTCATCCGCGTCTACCAAAAGATGCATGTGCATGCTTAAAACGCGTTTTCGCACAAATCCGTGCGCGGGTGCTAAAAAGAGCAGCATCGGCATGCTTAGCACATCGTTTGGTAGAAATCCACGTGCGCCTTCTGCCAAAAGCACCATTTGCATGCACATCTTGTGGTTTTTCAGAAAACTTCATCCGCGTCTACCAAAAGATGCATGTGCAAGCTTAAAACGCGTTTTCGCACAAATGCGTGCGCGGGTGCTAAAAAGAGCAGCATCGGCATGCTTAGCACGTCGTTTGGTAGAAATCCACGTGCGCGTTCTGCCAAAAGCACCATTTGCATGCACATCTTGTGGTTTTGCAGAAAACTTCATCCGCGTCTACCAAAAGATGCATGTGCATGCTTAAAACGCGTTTTCGCACAAATCCGTGCGCGGGTGCTAAAAAGAGCAGCATCGGCATGCTTAGCACGTCGTTTGGTAGAAATCCACGTGCGCGTTCTGCCAAAAGCACCATTTGCATGCACATCTTGTGGTTTTGCAGAAAACTTCATCCGCGTCTACCAAAAGATGCATGTGCATGCTTAAAACGCGTTTTCGCACAAATCCGTGCGCGGGTGCTAAAAAGAGCAGCATCGGCATGCTTAGCACGTCGTTTGGTAGAAATCCACGTGCGCGTTCTGCCAAAAGCACCATTTGCATGCACATCTTGTGGTTTTGCAGAAAACTTCATCCGCGTCTACCAAAAGATGCATGTGCATGCTTAAAACGCGTTTTCGCACAAATGCGTGCGCGGGTGCTAAAAAGAGCAGCATCGGCATGCTTAGCACGTCGTTTGGTAGAAATCCACGTGCGCGTTCTGCCAAAAGCACCATTTGCATGCACATCTTGTGGTTTTGCAGAAAACTTCATCCGCGTCTACCAAAAGATGCATGTGCATGCTTAAAACGCGTTTTCGCACAAATCCGTGCGCGGGTGCTAAAAAGAGCAGCATCGGCATGCTTAGCACATCGTTTGGTAGAAATCCACGTGCGCGTTCTGCCAAAAGCACCATTTGCATGCACATCTTGTGGTTTTTCAGAAAACTTCATCCGCGTCTACCAAAAGATGCATGTGCAAGCTTAAAACGCGTTTTCGCACAAATGCGTGCGCGGGTGCTAAAAAGAGCAGCATCGGCATGCTTAGCACGTCGTTTGGTAGAAATCCACGTGCGCGTTCTGCCAAAAGCACCATTTGCATGCACATCTTGTGGTTTTGCAGAAAACTTCATCCGCGTCTACCAAAAGATGCATGTGCATGCTTAAAACGCGTTTTCGCACAAATCCGTGCGCGGGTGCTAAAAAGAGCAGCATCGGCATGCTTAGCACGTCGTTTGCTAGAAATCCACGTGCGCGTTCTGCCAAAAGCACCATTTGCATGCACATCTTGTGGTTTTGCAGAAAACTTCATCCGCGTCTACCAAAAGATGCATGTGCATGCTTAAAACGCGTTTTCGCACAAATCCGTGCGCGGGTGCTAAAAAGAGCAGCATCGGCATGCTTAGCACGTCGTCTGGTAGAAATCCACGTGCGCGTTTTGCAAAAAGCACCATTTGCATGCACATCTTCTGGTTTTGCAGAAAACTTCATCCGCGTCTACCAAAAGATGCATGTGCATGCTTAAAACGCGTTTTCGCACAAATGCGTGCGCGGGTGCTAAAAAGAGCAGCATCGGCATGCTTAGCACGTCGTTTGGTAGAAATCCACGTGCGCGTTCTGCCAAAAGCACCATTTGCATGCACATCTTGTGGTTTTGCAGAAAACTTCATCCGCGTCTACCAAAAGATGCATGTGCATGCTTAAAACGCGTTTTCGCACAAATCCGTGCGCGGGTGCTAAAAAGAGCAGCATCGGCATGCTTAGCACGTCGTTTGGTAGAAATCCACGTGCGCGTTCTGCCAAAAGCACCATTTGCATGCACATCTTGTGGTTTTGCAGAAAACTTCATCCGCGTCTACCAAAAGATGCATGTGCATGCTTAAAACGCGTTTTCGCACAAATCCGTGCGCGGGTGCTAAAAAGAGCAGCATCGGCATGCTTAGCACGTCGTTTGGTAGAAATCCACGTGCGCGTTCTGCCAAAAGCACCATTTGCATGCACATCTTGTGGTTTTGCAGAAAACTTCATCCGCGTCTACCAAAAGATGCATGTGCATGCTTAAAACGCGTTTTCGCACAAATCCGTGCGCGGGTGCTAAAAAGAGCAGCATCGGCATGCTTAGCACGTCGTTTGGTAGAAGTCCACGTGCGCGTTCTGCCAAAAGCACCATTTGCATGCACATCTTGTGGTTTTGCAGAAAACTTCATCCGCGTCTACCAAAAGATGCATGTGCATGCTTAAAACGCGTTTTCGCACAAATCCGTGCGCGGGTGCTAAAAAGAGTAGCATCGGCATGCTTAGCACGTCGTTTGGTAGAAATCCACGTGCGCGTTCTGCCAAAAGCACCATTTGCATGCACATCTTGTGGTTTTGCAGAAAACTTCATCCGCATCTACCAAAAGATGCATGTGCATGCTTAAAACGCGTTTTCGCACAAATGCGTGCGCGGGTGCTAAAAAGAGCAGCATCGGCATGCTTAGCACGTCGTTTGGTATAAATCCACGTGCGCGTTCTCCCAAAAGCACCATTTGCATGCACATCTTGTGGTTTTGCAGAAAACTTCATCCGCGTCTACCAAAAGATGCATGTGCATGCTTAAAACGCGTTTTCGCACAAATCCATGCGCGGGTGCTAAAAAGAGCAGCATCGGCATGCTTAGCACGTCGTTTGGTAGAAATCCACGTGCGCGTTCTGCCAAAAGCACCATTTGCATGCACATCTTGTGGTTTTGCAGAAAACTTCATCCGCGTCTACCAAAAGATGCATGTGCATGCTTAAAACGCGTTTTCGCACAAATCCGTGCGCGGGTGCTAAAAAGAGCAGCATCGGCATGCTTAGCACGTCGTTTGGTAGAAATCCACGTGCGCGTTCTGCCAAAAGCACCATTTGCATGCACATCTTGTGGTTTTGCAGAAAACTTCATCCGCGTCTACCAAAAGATGCATGTGCATGCTTAAAACGCGTTTTCGCACAAATCCGTGCGCGGGTGCTAAAAAGAGCAGCATCGGCATGTTTAGCACGTCGTTTGGTAGAAATCCACGTGCGCGTTCTGCCAAAAGCACCATTTGCATGCACATCTTGTGGTTTTGCAGAAAACTTCATCCGCGTCTACCAAAAGATGCATGTGCATGCTTAAAACGCGTTTTCGCACAAATCCGTGCGCGGGTGCTAAAAAGAGCAGCATCGGCATGCTTAGCACATCGTTTGGTAGAAATCCACGTGCGCGTTCTGCCAAAAGCACCATTTGCATGCACATCTTGTGGTTTTTCAGAAAACTTCATCCGCGTCTACCAAAAGATGCATGTGCAAGCTTAAAACGCGTTTTCGCACAAATGCGTGCGCGGGTGCTAAAAAGAGCAGCATCGGCATGCTTAGCACGTCGTTTGGTAGAAATCCACGTGCGCGTTCTGCCAAAAGCACCATTTGCATGCACATCTTGTGGTTTTGCAGAAAACTTCATCCGCGTCTACCAAAAGATGCATGTGCATGCTTAAAACGCGTTTTCGCACAAATCCGTGCGCGGGTGCTAAAAAGAGCAGCATCGGCATGCTTAGCACGTCGTTTGCTAGAAATCCACGTGCGCGTTCTGCCAAAAGCACCATTTGCATGCACATCTTGTGGTTTTGCAGAAAACTTCATCCGCGTCTACCAAAAGATGCATGTGCATGCTTAAAACGCGTTTTCGCACAAATCCGTGCGCGGGTGCTAAAAAGAGCAGCATCGGCATGCTTAGCACGTCGTCTGGTAGAAATCCACGTGCGCGTTTTGCAAAAAGCACCATTTGCATGCACATCTTCTGGTTTTGCAGAAAACTTCATCCGCGTCTACCAAAAGATGCATGTGCATGCTTAAAACGCGTTTTCGCACAAATGCGTGCGCGGGTGCTAAAAAGAGCAGCATCGGCATGCTTAGCACGTCGTTTGGTAGAAATCCACGTGCGCGTTCTGCCAAAAGCACCATTTGCATGCACATCTTGTGGTTTTGCAGAAAACTTCATCCGCGTCTACCAAAAGATGCATGTGCATGCTTAAAACGCGTTTTCGCACAAATCCGTGCGCGGGTGCTAAAAAGAGCAGCATCGGCATGCTTAGCACGTCGTTTGGTAGAAATCCACGTGCGCGTTCTGCCAAAAGCACCATTTGCATGCACATCTTGTGGTTTTGCAGAAAACTTCATCCGCGTCTACCAAAAGATGCATGTGCATGCTTAAAACGCGTTTTCGCACAAATCCGTGCGCGGGTGCTAAAAAGAGCAGCATCGGCATGCTTAGCACGTCGTTTGGTAGAAATCCACGTGCGCGTTCTGCCAAAAGCACCATTTGCATGCACATCTTGTGGTTTTGCAGAAAACTTCATCCGCGTCTACCAAAAGATGCATGTGCATGCTTAAAACGCGTTTTCGCACAAATCCGTGCGCGGGTGCTAAAAAGAGCAGCATCGGCATGCTTAGCACGTCGTTTGGTAGAAGTCCACGTGCGCGTTCTGCCAAAAGCACCATTTGCATGCACATCTTGTGGTTTTGCAGAAAACTTCATCCGCGTCTACCAAAAGATGCATGTGCATGCTTAAAACGCGTTTTCGCACAAATCCGTGCGCGGGTGCTAAAAAGAATAGCATCGGCATGCTTAGCACGTCGTTTGGTAGAAATCCACGTGCGCGTTCTGCCAAAAGCACCATTTGCATGCACATCTTGTGGTTTTGCAGAAAACTTCATCCGCATCTACCAAAAGATGCATGTGCATGCTTAAAACGCGTTTTCGCACAAATGCGTGCGCGGGTGCTAAAAAGAGCAGCATCGGCATGCTTAGCACGTCGTTTGGTAGAAATCCACGTGCGCGTTCTCCCAAAAGCACCATTTGCATGCACATCTTGTGGTTTTGCAGAAAACTTCATCCGCGTCTACCAAAAGATGCATGTGCATGCTTAAAACGCGTTTTCGCACAAATCCATGCGCGGGTGCTAAAAAGAGCAGCATCGGCATGCTTAGCACGTCGTTTGGTAGAAATCCACGTGCGCGTTCTGCCAAAAGCACCATTTGCATGCACATCTTGTGGTTTTGCAGAAAACTTCATCCGCGTCTACCAAAAGATGCATGTGCATGCTTAAAACGCGTTTTCGCACAAATCCGTGCGCGGGTGCTAAAAAGAGCAGCATCGGCATGCTTAGCACGTCGTTTGGTAGAAATCCACGTGCGCGTTCTGCCAAAAGCACCATTTGCATGCACATCTTGTGGTTTTGCAGAAAACTTCATCCGCGTCTACCAAAAGATGCATGTGCATGCTTAAAACGCGTTCTCGCACAAATCCGTGCGCGGGTGGTAAAAAGAGCAGCATCGGCATGCTTAGCACGTCGTTTGGTAGAAATCCACGTGCGCGTTCTGCCAAAAGCACCATTTGCATGCACATCTTGTGGTTTTGCAGAAAACTTCATCCGCGTCTACCAAAAGATGCATCCCAGTCAAAAATTCCATCAAGCTACTGGCTTACATGTCTGATGGCTATACGTAATTTTGGACCTTGAAGGTCTACCAGTCTGATGGTCTACCAGTCTGATGGTCTACCAGTCTGATGGTCTACCAGTCTGATGGTCTACCAGTCTGATGGTCTACCGGTCTGATGGTCTACCAGTCTGATGGTCTACCGGTCTACCGGTCTACCAGTCTGATGGTCTACCAGTCTATCGGGCTCTACCAGTCTATCGGTCTCTACCAGTCTATCGTTCCCTACTAGCTTATCGGTTAATGGCAAAAATGCATGATTGCATCAATTTTAAGACGTATTGGCACAGCTGCTACGCAGGCTGAAGGACTAACATTTTTGTTGTGTCTCAACCAGCTTGTATGCCAGTCAGTAGGCAGGCATGTGCGCATTCTACACTCCATTTTTAACAGGACAAACAAAATTGAGGTAACTGAAGCTTTATTTGCACTCGACATGAGCAGTTCGGTTTTGTTGTTGCATTGACGAAATTGGTGCAAAACCAACTGTCTTGAAGAAAATTCTGGAACAGCCTCCCCTTTTGAAGCAGATGGGAAGAGAAAAAACATGAAATGCAGAATATACTGTCTTAATGGAAAATATACACCATTCATATTTTACAGCAAGGGTACTTTTGCAGAAATGTAGGGAAAAAACATTATATGTGGGCAAGAATACAGGCTTACAGTATTAGAGATAATTAAAATGACAAAATTGTACTAAATGCTTTATCATGAGTCGGTCATTCAATAACAACAAAGTGACCTGAAAAACTGCCGCATTAACTGCTGTTGAAGATGCTTCCTGTACTAACCGAAGACAGCATGAATGGAATGAAGCTTTCATTCTGCTTTCTTTGGCACAGGCTCGGTGAAATGTTCCGCTAAAATGCTGTATTGTAGCAGGGTGACAGCACAGAGGACTGCTCTTGCTGCAAATATCTTACCACTATGATTATTATATAAGTACTTTGTTGTCATAGCAAGAATGCCTGAGGATGCAGAAAACAAAAAATAACTGACCAGAATATATTATTACTGGATGAATGAACAAAGGCATGCACTTTACAGCTAACACAGAAGCCAGACTAGATTTCAAAAGCTATATAGCATAACCACTGTCGCATAACAAATAGGGCTGTACTATATATACAGCAGCCGACTTTAACAAAGGTGCTGCAGACAACAGAGGGGACCACAAAAACATACATATAGTCAGGCAGCCTGGAAAAAAACTTGTTAACAGGCCGGTTCATTAATTGCCACCTGCTTGCTCAAATATAGCCAGCCTTTCCGAGGTACTTTATTCCTGTTTAGGAACCTCTGTATCACAGCAAGGTTTGGGTACGGGCTAGTTCGTATTCAATGGTATCAATCGTCACTTACAGCGCCTACATAGACGAGGTCCCTCGTCTATGTATGCGCTGTAAGTGACGATTCTATATCACAATCAGTTGTGACCAGTTAGAAGAGATGCAACAGTATCCTTCGGCAATAAATAAATAAATAAAAATGAATAAATCCTCCCACACTTGCATTGACCACCCCTCTGGTTGGTGCAACTTTAGCACAGTCCGTTTTATTTGTAGAACAGATGTAACAGTTGCAACAAAACAGCACAGACAGAAGAGTAAAAGGGCAAGAACAAAACAAGGACACAATGGGTAACACACACTTATGCTTGAGTGTGTCCCATCCTATGTCATCTTGTTGGTGCTCTATACTCTTTCTGGGTGACATGCAACAGGAGGGTCAAAGGCAACAAAATTGCACATCACAGCCTTCATGTTCAGCACTGTAGTGTCTGTCACACTCCCGAGACAATAGCTCAAGTACTTTGTGTGTGCCCTCACTAAGCGGGCGAATGAAGAACACTTAAAGCTAGTGTTGACTGCTTGGACTATCGCCCCTTTTAGGAAGAAAAGATTCTGGGCACGTGGTGAACAGTTGACTGTGCCCAACGTGCCATAAAGTCTCTTGAACTTTCTACATGAGACTGGTTTAGACGATCGCCTCTAGAACCTGCGAGACATGGACAGTGCAAAATGGGTTTGCACGATAACTTATTGTGTGGACAAGATTACTCTTGCGTGTATTGCATCTACAGTACGCCTCCGCATATTGGATGTGTATATAGTAGCTCATTGTACCATAACAATCACCCGCCACCTACCCTTCCCTGTCATTACCATTTCCCCTTTCCCCAGGGAAGATAGCAGGCTAGAGACAAGCTCTCCAGGCCAACCTCTTCTCCTTTCTCTTCATTAAAATCTACTCTTCCTCCATGGCATGAGAGTATGCATTGATGTGACATCTGGAAACCTGAAGGCTCCGACTGATAGATTTATTGAACACCTTAATGTCCGTGGCTGATACACACAATTCAGCGCCGCTGCACGTCACCAAGCTTTTGTGACAAATGCTTGCGGACCATTTTCAACCGCTTGTCCGCCACCTCCTTTGTCACGTCGCCCATGTAGATGGCAAGCATCGCTGCATAGAAAGTGAAACTATTAACCTCATAAAGAAAACACAGAACTAAGCACAGTTCTTTATTACTCCATGGGCACATTCAGAAGTCACTGAAGCACAGTATGTAGGCAAAGACAAATTTAGTTTGCAAAGGAAGCCACTACTGCTTGTGAACGCATGAATTAATTTCCTTAAAAAAAATAAGTGCGCTATTATTGTTCTGCACAGTCGTGTGTAACAGTGGTGTGCTTGATTACTTCATATCTAATATGAAGCTATGAGGCATCCATGTATAAAAGCTGTTACACCTACTGCTAGTGAGATACTATCGACATGAAATGACGAACGGAGCTCCTAACTGAAGGTAAAGTCTGCGCCCATGCAATCGACACCATTGACGTGCACATACTTCCGGTTTGACCGTCCTACACAATGATGTTCCCTCTATACTGCAATATTTTAGTTTCTGTTCTGGTTCTCTTTTATTTGAAAGCGAAAGGTTATGGCAGAGTAATGACGACAGTGCAAACTGTACCACTGCGTTTCATTTGACACCAATAGCATATACGGTTTCACCGCAATGGGCAATAATACTCACCCTGTACTTTGATATTTTAGCTTCTGTTTTCTTCAATTTTTGTTCTGTCACATTCAAATAAAAGAGAGCCAGAACAGAAACGAAAAGGGGGAGCATCATCATGTAGTATATTCAAACCGGATGAGCACGCCTGCCGATGGTGATGACTGGACGGTCCACCCTAACCCTTCAGTTATGCTCTCCACTGTTCACGTTTTATTTGATGCCGATAGTACCACATTTTGCTCCATATGACTTGCAATGCATGAGCACTGTTAACACCTGACCATAATGAGCATCTTAGTATACCTACAGTGATGACAAATAAAGATATGGCTAACTATCCAAGTGCAGCAAGTTGCTGCACTAACTTCAGTAATGCATCGGTGATTGCAGCTTGCGTTCTTGTGCAAAATTGTAGTCAGAAATCTAGCGCAGTAAAACCTCGTTAAACTGTACCCGCTTAAACAGTAGTTTCGTTTTAAAAGTAGTACAGTGAAATCGCCGACTCAGTGCCCATTGAAAATAATTTTTTGTATCCGCATAAACCGTACCAGCTTATTGCGTGCATATCGGTTAACAAGTAGCGTTTCCACTTTTGATCGCACAATCACAGCAGTGCGTGGTCTCCATCGAGCAGCCCGGCAGAACACGCCTCAGAAATCAGAACGGCCTCCAAGCATCCTGTGCGTTTGCGCGTGAAGCCACATCAACATCATTTCGGCGCCACGCTAGAGAGCATTGTGGCATCGTGCAAAGAAGGACTCGCGTCATACGGAAGCTCGGATAAAAAATACGCCGAGTGCTCAGCATAGAAGAACAAATAGGCATCGTTCGTGCTATCGAACGTGATACGAAGAAGTCGGTGCTGGCGCACAACAAGGATCTACTGTTGGCTACGGTGCGTGGCATTTAGAATGCGAAGTTGCTTGGCAGCGCTGCTGCGACCGTGAAGAGATGTCGGCTACAAGGTTCGACTTTTCGCCATTGTTGCCTCTGTTGTTGCCAAAGTGTCAACCAGCGACAGTGACGAAGACGACATGAAAAGCGACAGCACGGACGATTCAGGCCCGACAGTGGCAGCTGAAGCTGCGCGTTACGTCAGCCTCATGAATGCAATCGCCACGATGAGAACAGCACCCGGCAATGAAAAAGGCGCCCCGCAACTTCTGCAGCGCTACCGCCTGCATGCATGGAGAACATGCAATGTCAATGAGAAGTTTGTCATGCGAGTGCTTGGCGAGAAGAGGGGGCTGGCTGAAAAGCTGGCTCGCAGCTTCAGTAACACCAGTGAACACTTTTGATCATGATCAAGCCCGATGCGTATCAGAATTCTCGACTGCGATTGGCTGCCTCACGCATCTTGCGCAAATGAGCAAATTATGAGTGAGCCGACGACAGGCCGCTGTTGTTGCTGCTAGGCCGCCACGGCATCAAACGAAAATAACACTTTTGTTGCGCAAAGTGAATAAATACTGCTTGTTCTTTCCCCCTTTCATCGCACTCTCTCAGAGTTCAGTTTTTGACAGGTAAGTGGGCGATCTCATGCTATTTCGGTTAAGCAGTACTGCTGTTTAGTAAGTACTTTTCCCGAGCTCCGGCCAACTACGGTTTAATGAGGTTTCACTGTAAGAGCAAAATATAGAAAACAGTTGCCAGACAAGTATAGTGAAAGCTCATTAATTCGAACTTCAATAATTCGAATTTATGGATAATTCGAACTGTACGATTTTGTCTGGTCAAGCTCCCCAGAAGTCTGTGTATAAAAAAGCCCATTAATTCAAGCGCGAGAAGGTTCCGCCATGGATAATTCGAACTACGCGCCACGGTGCCGGCGGCATGGCGCCTGGCACACTGCCAGAGAAGCGCACCTCCTGCATACACACAAGGCTGCATCGCCTCCGGAACAAAGAGAACGGCGAGAGAAAGCAAAATCGGCAGAAGATCTAACCGGCGCGGGGTCAGCCAGAAGGCAGCAGCGGCTGCCTCCTCTCCGTTCTACGTTGGCCACCCAGATCCCGTCCCTCCCGGTGGACTACGCGGCCAACAGAAAGGCATAGATGACGGGGGAACTGTTCGGACAGTGGCTAGCGAAGATGGACAAAAAGTTTGAGCGTTGTGGACGGAAAGTCCTCCTGCTCGGTGACAATTGTTGGGCTCATAAGGTCAACATTGAGACGAAGGCCATTGAGCTAGCCTTCCTTCCACCTAACACTACAGCGGCACTGCAGCCCATGGACCAAGGTATCATTCAAAATTTTAAATCATTTTACCGGCGCCATTTGTTGGAGCAAATTATTTTGTGCAATAATTATCAGGTGACGCTCCTAAGTGCGCTACACATGCATGTGCGTGCTTGGGAGCAAGTAACTGCAGTTACGATAGCAACTTGCTATCGCCACTGTGGCTTCGGCGCACAAGCTCTACAAGGAGGAAACCAGCCAGCTGCGCCCGAAGACGGCGTCACCGCTCCCATGGCGGACGTTTTGGACAACATCTCCTTTGCTGACTTTGTCGACATGGACGAGAGTGCAGTGGTGTGTGGTGCGCTGACAGATGAGGACATAATTTCTCAGGTCAGAAGCGCTGAACCTGTCGCTGCCAGTGACGAGGAGGAGGAGAAAGACGACGCGCCAGTGAGGCCCTCCGCTGCGGAGGTCATGGCTGGATTGAATGCTGCCCGTCTCTTCTTCAGTTTTAAAGAAGGCAAAGAGGAGGCCTTCCGCCACATTAGCTCGTTAGAGCAAGAAGTGCTAGCTGTCACCTTCAAGGAAAAAAGGCAGGCTACGATCACGGACTTTTTAAAGCATTAAATTTCTGGCATGCCCTACTACTTCCAAATCGCCGTGTACTGTTGTTCTCCTTCACTTTTGTTAGTTCGAACTGAAGCGGCTTCCCCTTGCGGTTCGAATTAACGAGCTTTTACTGTACTATCGGCTGAAAGACCATGGTAACAATAACTCAAATAAACAAGCCTTCAACTTTCTTTTTGCTGCACAAATACTGAATTGGCCATCACATGCACAAATAACAGAGCTAAAATATTTTGTTTCCATTATTCAATGGTAGAACATAACACAAGGCAATTAATCAAAATTGATGTGCCAGTTTTATGTAGAATAAACCACATTATAATAAAAATATAAAACATGCACAAGATCAATATGTAAACTTTCTAAAGGCCACAGGAAAAAGATATATACCCTTTAGAGACGAGATTTTTTCTGGCGTGAGTGGTGGCTTTGCCTCGGTGTAGCCAAGCGAACGGGCTTTGTTCGAAAGTGTCCCCGTCACACTCCTCGTCTTTAACTGCTCTGCCGTCCATAACACGGTAGCAGCGCTTCTGCAAAACATAGAATCTGTCGAGGCACTAAACAAGCAGTCCCAGGCTTTCTGGTCCAACCAGAAGCCACTGCCTGCATAAACCTGCATTACAGAAAGAAATAATCACTCACAAATTAGAAGCACTGACAGGTCTATATCACTTTTTTTTTTTTTGCTTTATCAGAGGGCTAGCTGTCAACTCCATAACTAGTGTCATGCCAGATTTCCTTGAATGCACAATATATCACTTATGCACACAAAATGGAGAGTGTGGCTTCTCCATAGAGTTTCTTTAAAAGTTCTCACAAAAACTGAAAATTACAAAAATTGGACTTAGTGGTCGCAAACTGCTGGTGCATGTGCTGGTCTGGCTGACCAGCACACTGTTTACTGCGTGGCTTGCAACCACTGAGTCAGGCTGTGTAGTAGTTGAAAATCGCCCAACGACTGTCTTGCCGAAAGGCAGGTACAGGTAGGACTTTCATATGCATGCCTGCGAGCTGTCACAGAATAAATTCAGCTCATTCAAGCTGCAGCTGAATTGATCACTTTGTGGCAACATTCAGGCAATATCTGCAGCTAATAAATTTGGTGTGATTACCTTTCCGTCATCTCTTCTGGAGCCTATCACAAAGTCTGAGGTGGCGTGCTCAAAATCTACAGCCTCCTCACAATGAAGATCGCCTGCACAACAAAATGAGGTTTCTAACGCACAAATTACAAACAGTGTAAGCAAGAACAAAGAAATTGGTATAATAGAATTCCTAGGACTAAATAATATATTGCATAGAACGAATAACTAGCACCCTGTTATAGTAACAGAAAGGGTGGTAAGAAAATGGAAACAGTCACAGTCAGCAGAGTATTTACCCTACCAAGTGTACATTTTTTTCATAAACATTAAACGAACAAACTAAAGCTAAAAATTATTCAAGAAATAAGAAAATGAAAATTGTACATCACTTCAGGGCCTAAGGGATAAATAAATTCATAAAGCTTGCCTTTAATAAAACCAAGGATGCTGCTCAAGTACATAAACTTCCTGTCCTTTGTGTCCTAATCTTTATAGCCCTCTGGCAGCCAATTATGCAGATCCCACACATTGTGGGAATCAATGTTAGGCAAAGCATTACACAGCTAGGTAACTAGCCATCTAGCATATAGGGACACTAATGTAGCGCAAATAGAACAAAGAACACACTGGAGAGCGTAGGCGCCACCCACAACCAATTCATCACAGCCCCTACAAGACTGGAAAAAACATGCCAGCAAGACTGCAATAAATCAGGCAGCCATATGGTGAGCAGCCCATGCTGCCCCACCATATGTTCTTTGCATTTTATTTGCCATGCAATGCCATGCCACCTTCCTCAAGTATAAAAGAAAACTAGGTTGTAGTGTTTTTATATGCCAAAACCACGATCGGATTATGAGGCACGCCATAGTTGGAGACTGGGTTCATTTTGACTACCTGGGGTTTTTCAACATGCACCCAATGCTTGGTACATGGGTGTTTTTGCTTTTTGCCCTCATCAAGATGCAGCCTCCGCCGCTCGGATTTGATCCCACAACCTCGGAATTAGCAGCCCAACACCACAGCCACAACGCCACCGTGGCAGGTTTCAAGTATCAACCAACTTGCCCAACAACTTTAGGGCCGCATAGCATCATTTGGGGATCCATGAAAATGGTGCAACATGCTTGTATAGGGTGTGTGTTTGTGGCAACAGCAAAGGATGGCAAGGCAACTGATTTCTTGTTCACCAGAGATGAAACATTCAACTTATTCCGGTATGACCAAGGCTAACCTCACAGGCGGATGAACTGCGGCAATCACAAAAGTGGTGCATGCTTGCCTGATGGAGCAAACTTGCTATGCAATGCGATGTATGTCAAGCATTTTAAAGCAGTAGCTTGCACATGTGAGGAATTGTGGTAGGCTGCTATTCTCTAATGACCTGTCGTTGCTCAGTGGCTATGGTGTCTGGCTGCTGAGCACGAGGCCGCGGGATCGAATCTCAGCCCCGGCGGCCGCATTCCAATGGGGGCAAAATGCGAAAACACCCGTGTACTTAGATTTAAGTGCACGTTAAAGAACCCCAGGTGGTCGAAATTTCCGGAGTCCTCCACTATGGTGTGGCTCATAAACAGAAAGTGGCTTTAGCACGTCAAACCCCAGGATTTAATTATTCTCTAATGCCATGCATGCGCCTGTGGCATAATGGATATTCCATCAGGCTGTTGCACTGGGTAACCCTAGTGGGTAACCACCACCAGACAATTTTTGTGAAAGAGGCCCCCCAACAAGGCAAGACAGAAACTTCCAGAAATGTACCTTGTAGAAGCACAGAATGGTTTGTATTGAAATGTGCTTTTAAGGTGACATATAATGCAATTTGGCCATTCCCTTATTGGTGGCAGGGTGTCCAGATCAGTGTTACTGCCTCATCATTTCTTATTCTCCCAAGTGCTATGGATTGGAGCAATAATATTCGCAAATATTCAAGCATAAAATGGGTTTGGCTGAGGTGGGACAAGTGTAAACTGGCCACCAGTACGAAAGGTGGTCCACGTGTACAATCTGAATAAGCTGATCATGACGATGATGACTAACATGTGTTTCCTATTCGCACGAGGAAGACAAAGCTGTTAAATCTTCTGCACTGAGCTAGGTTCTACACAAGATATAAAATTGAACAATGTTTTTCCTTCACAACATTACCAGTAGCACACTATTTCTTACCTATATCTTCCAATGGTAATGGTGCCGAGGTTTCCACAGACTCTGCAGAATAACCACAAATTTATCACATATATTGAGTGACCTAAGCAGCTTCAGACATTAAAGGAGTACCGACACAAAATTTCGAAGTCGGGTTAACATGCAAGATTCATTTATGTGGGCACACATACATCGTCTGCAAAATATCAACGGCAAATACAGCTTAGAACATATTTAAAATCAATTTTACAGTATGTGTGCGCAGCCAATTGCAAAACGCAGCACCTCGCGACATCGACATCTAGGAAGGATCGTACACAACCGAGAAAATGCTACGTTACGGGTTTGCGATGTCATCGCAACGGGTCCAGCGAGCAAGTTTCTCGCCGCTCTGAACATCCCAGTCTTCTTTTTTTCCCTGGTCACGACACTGACATCTCTCGCCGCTGACAGCGGCACAAAAATCAGCAAAAATTTCTTTCCGACACAAAGTAACTCGTGCAGTAAAGCGACTTCAGAAGTGTGCATGTTATAAAATGATGCGCAATATAGTAAATCACTGGAGTGATTTTGACTCGCAAGCAGTCAGCGCAGCCCCCACAGCAATCGTCTCTGTGAAGCAGCTCGCCTGGCCAGCGTGGTTTCTCATCGCTACCAATGGCATCGGGAAAACCAATAATATTGTCTCTTATGAGCGACATAAATGTGCAGGCATTGATTCTGTTGACGAATATAGGTGCTTTATTACAAGCTGTGGGGGGGTCGCAAGGGCCATCGGCCTCGGATCCTACATCCAGAGAGCTAGGCCTATATGCCGTTTGCCAGCGGTCGCCAGCTCACCTGGCTTGCTCGTTCGCTATACCATTGGTGTGATAAGTGGCAGAAGTGGGCCGAGTTTGTGCGTGCCACTGGATGCTTAGAATGTACCCCACTGAAGAGCAGCCAGATTTGCTCATTTCATTTCAAACATGCCTGGTATAAACAAAACCAAAGCTGTTCGATGATCTTCCCCCAAGACTATGTTCCCAAGCCTGATGCTGTGCCAACTTTTATCCTGTCTTGTCTCGTGCTCCGGAATATGCTTCATTCCTTAAGCGCCCTCGACGAATGCTTCGTACTTCTTGTAGCAGTGCGTATGCATAATGATAGCTGTCGCTAGTCACACTTTCCAAGTCGCTGTTTTGTAGTGGAGCCAATCAAAAGTGGTTGACCACGTCTAATACGGTGACGACTTGCGCAACCAGGAAATAGTCATCGCTGGGCAATGAAAATGAGAACAACAATGATGGCGAGGACATCGCAAAGCATGTGCAGGCGTAGCAGACCAACTAGCATCACGAATCTCGCACGCCCGCGAGCACGTCACAGTTTTTTGCGATCACGTGTCCAACTGTTTTTACATTCCTTGTTTGTCCTATCTTGCAGCTCTCTGAAACCAAAAATTGGACTGGTCACTACAGACAAGACTCCAAATAATTGCCTGTCACGCTCTGAAGCCAATGATGTTTCGTGTCGTGATGACTGGGTCATTAGCTACTTATTGCACCAGAAAAAGCAGGATAGAAAATTTTTTGTGTGATTACTCCTTTAAGGCTTTAAAAAAATCCACCAGGCTGTAAACGTGCCACAAATTTTCATCTCCTTTCACTCCACAGCCTGCATGTACAACAAAAGTTTGATGCATACTCTAATGACTGTCTCACTCATTCAAACAGATTTAAATAGTGGAGAGATTGCTGTGGTGGCTGCATCTTCAGATGAATCAATGCATGACTCAGTCACACTATGATCTCTATCATATCAGCTGCTTCCAGTGCTATTTACTTATTTTTTTTAGAAGGCTGGCAGTGAAAACACCTACTCGCAAGCACCTGTGACAGAAGGACGCAGCAGATTCACCACTACTGAGTGTGAGAGCACTGTAAAATACACGCAAAGTACATGAAAATTACCTCAATTACATCCCAGAAAAAATGAGTTCCCATGAACCATGCTTGAAAAGCAGTGGCTTCTTTATTTCATACTGGTTAAAAATTAGGTTATTCATTCAAGAGCCATATGCCAACTGCTTTATGCACAAGCATCTCTGTAACAGTGCTTAGATAAGCAAACATAGTAAAGCTAAGCCAAACACAAGACCAATGCATGGCAGCATGGATTGTAATATCGCTAGCACCTCATACACATGAATATGCTACCGGAAGCATGTAACGTACATGAAAGCTGCTTAGAACCTTTTTTCAAAAAGCTAGAAGTTGCATGAGTGCTTTTTTGGTGTAGTGCAACTAGTGCACAGATAACGAAAAGAACCCACAAACGGTCAGTCTTGTTCTTGCTCTACATCCATGTACTAATTGCGCTACACCAAAAAAACTTCATGATGACATACCAATAAGCCCATATCTCCGCACTAATCAACTTAAGTGAGTGCAAAACCTACAAAACACATAAAGAATTTGAATTCCAGCTTTCTAGGAGAATAAATGAATGTGAATATTTATCTTAGTACCTCTTATCCTTTGCTTCCCTGTACGAACCTAAGGCACCAATAAATCTTGATAAACACCTTGCAACTCCCTTCTACAAGTTCACACTGTTTGTAAAACTTGCCCTAACAAATATGTTGACAATGCCACATACACCAGAAGACAGATATAGTAGAAACAAATCATTTAACATATAAATATTCCTCACCCAACTCTTCTAAGCTGTTAAAATTTGATGCTGCAGCATCGTAGTTCTGAGGAATCTCAGGTTCTGAAGCAACAGCAGCAGCAGCATCCTTTTGGACAGTTGCAGATTCTGAGGAATAAAAATATTCGCATAATTACTGCACCTATATTCAACGACTACACACACCCGCCATTTAGCTGATGGTTGCCTATTTTCCTTAGTTTCTCTACTCACCTGATATTAAACATATCACAGAATTTCTTGATTGCTTTTACTTGCCTATTGACACTAAGCTAGCTCTACTATATTTACTTTCTTAGCTGGGAAAATTAGGCACTGAATATGGGAAATTTCAAGCACTTTCTTGGTGTACCTCAAAGATGTTTCCAATTACAAGGTTATTAGATGTTTCCGCCATGATCAATTATGGTTTGACTTGCAAAAGTGAAAGAGTCCATAGAAAGTGAAATCGCTGCACTTTAAATAAGCAAGCACCTCTTACAAACATCATCAAGCATGCAAAACATCAATGCACAAGTGCATCAGTGTTTCACACTGCCAACAGTTTCCTTCAGGTTTGGCAATGGTGCTGCTGTTGTGCTAAGCTGTAACATGACGTGGAATATGCTGCCAAACTTATTTCAGAAACAGCTAGCACCATTACAGGTATAAATGTAAAAAGAATATGTACTGCACTGTAGTTTTCTTTTCACACAAGAGAATGTTGCATTTTCAGCCATAGCTTCATCACTACTGTTTATGTGAAATATATTCCTGATATTTATATTTTGTACAGTACAACTAAACCATGCAGCTCGATCATAGTTGAAGGAAAAAAACAGTCCCAAAACACAAAGGACAAGAAGAGAGGTTCACACCACAACGGCTGGACTATCAACTGAGCTTTATTAGAAATGGCGTAGCCCCAGCAAGGCCAGCAGAGCATGCACAGCAACAGCATCACTAATCACAGAGCATGAAAAGTCAAGTTATCGCATCTGTCGTGACCGAACTAAAAAGGCTAATTCTTTTTCAAGTAAGCGCAATGAGGTTGTACTAATTCAGCCGTCATTAGTACGACCTCGGTGCGCTTACTTGAGAAAGAATTAGCCTTTTTAGTTCGGTCACGACAGATGCGATAACTTGACTTTTCATGCTCTGTGATTAGTGATGCTGTTGCTGTGCATGCTCTGCTGGCCTTGCTGGGACTACGCCATTTCTAATAAAGCTCAGTTGATAGTCCAGCCGTTGTGGTGTGAACCTCTCTTCTTGTCCTTTGTGTTTTGGGACTTATTTTTCCTTCAATTATGTACCAATTGGCCCGAATTTCAACCCTTCTGCATCTTAGTAAAAGCCCTACGAAGAAAGTATGCAGATAACTTATGAAATTTAGAACTGAAATGCAAAGTTAAAATAAAGGGGAAGCGTTTGTTATTATATTCATCTCCTCAAAAAAGAAGGAAATGAAAGTCGAAAAACTTGCCACCAATGGAAGAAAAACACACAACCTGAGCATCACGTGTACAAGGCTATACAAAATTGAAGTTGTGCATGGCAGCTGTCCTTTATAGAAAATTAAGCAGAGTTGGCAGGTTGGCATCTGCAGTTCTTTCAAGTGCCCCGAATTGCAAGTACTATATGTGTTCCTCCAGGGAAGGAAAAGTAACCACTGAAAACTAACATATAGCACACTACAGTGCAAACTTGCTGCAAATAGCATGTGCCCCTCATTCCTCCTTCCTCAACTGCCTCCCACTCGGATTCTTCCTTTGTGCTCGCAGTCAGGAAAATCAAGTAACCTTACACAAGAGCAGAACAGTAACGGATGCACAAAAAAGAATAAATGTGCACCAGTTGAGACTGTGACAAACAAAAGTTGGAAAAAAAGTTGTAAACAGCTGCCTGTTTGGTCTGCCATGTTGACCTACCACTTTAGCATTGCATAATACAATGTAAGCTCCAAGCTAAAGCATGGACGTTACTTACCTCTCTGGGCCAACTCCTCTGAGACGGTGGGCCTATGAAGTGGGAGTCTTGCACGTCCTACAGAAAGGGAATACTTGTGAGCTACGTCAAGAAATTAGACGGCCGTGGGAAAAAAAACCCTCTACAGTAGCTTAGGTACCATCAGTGTGCTGGGCATGCATGGCTTCAGTGAACACAACATAACAGGATGAGTACTGCATAATGCAAATCGCCTGTATTATTAGACAATGACTTACCCGTCTGACAGTGCACCCTTGGTGCTGGCACAACGCGGGTTGTGGACCCTAGAATATCAAAACACAAACTGCTGAAAGACCATATAGGAACAAACACTGTTATTACAAATACATTCCTGCAATGCGACATCATTACTAAAGTGATCACAAAGCAAGTGCCTTTATTGCATTTAACATTACAGTGCTTGCGAAGATAAAGTGCAGATTAATAAATACCTTATGCAACCTACACAAATGTTTGCAGAAGTGGTTTGTGTGGTTCACAGCAGACACAATTTCAGCAAACCAACACATGGTTAACGAAAGTTTGGAAACTTTTTTTTATTTTGCAACTGTGTTAGAAATTTCAAGGCAATTGTATGTAAAGGCAACTTCACTTTGATTCTACTAAAGCACTGGTGTTCCCGGATATCAATTTCATACTCAGTATGCTAATCTAACCTTCAGGGGCAGAGATAATCTTAATAGATAGGGAAAAGACTGCATATGATGTAGCTTGATGCAAAAACCTCTTTTGCATTCTGGGAGCAGGAGCACAGCTGTTATCAGCTTTGCCTGGCTTTTACACTGGCATGATATACGCAATATGCTATGTCACATGATGGGTTTGCCTTGTTTCGACTCCTCCCTCTCCTTTAAATGTGAAATTCACACAGAGAGAGCCAAATTTTATTATGAATATAACGGAACAGAAGTACTTCATAAGAACCAAACAAAATGTAGTTGTCCTCAAATATGACAGTCTTCAAATTTCCTATGTAAATGTACACAACGAATGTGACAAAAAAATATAATCAACGAATTTTCATTAATTGTGCATCTCCAGACTCTTGCAAATATAGGCTCGGCAAAAGTGCTGAAGTGCCTGTGCAAGAACAATTTGTATAGCTAGCATAGTGTTATTAAATTTACTGACACTTTACCTTGGAATGCTGTGTATGTGAGCGCAAGGCTGCACATTATGCTGGATCCATATCATCAGTTTCAATAAGAGGTGCTTCAGTAAGTTGCAAGTACAGCCTTAATATGAATCCTGCACACCAGCAATTTCTCTGTAACGCAACAAATTTCTTTGGGGATAAAAACCATCTTTTTGCTTTAGAGAACTCCTGAACCACCCCTTGGGCTTGGTGAAAAAACAGTCTGCAGAAAGGATAATAATAATATTTGGGGTTTTACGTGCCAAAACCACTTTCTGATTATGAGGCACGCCGTAGTGGAGGACTCCGGAAATTTCGACCACCTGGGGTTCTTTAACGTTCACCTAAATCTAAGCACACGGGTGTTTTCGCATATCGCCCCCATCGAAATGCGGCCGCCGTGGCCGGGATTCGATCCCGCGACCTCGTGCTCAGCAGCCCAACACCATAGCCACTGAGCAACCACGGCGGGTACGCAGAAAGGATACACTGCTATAAACGTCAGTCAAATTTTCCATTCATGCACAGTGGAGCTCAGTTGTGTTGTGCATATGGAGATCATAAGCAGACCATGAATTCACCTTTTTTCTGAAACACTCTTTTCAACAGAAGCCTTCTCACTCTTTTCGGGTGCCATATTTCGTCATATAGCACATTCCCATATGAGGCTGCTGTTGGCCAATAGCAAGAAGGATGCTTAGATCAGTGCACTTGTTTCTAATGTTGCTGTATATATTTATTAACACAGTTTAATAGAAATTGAAGTTAGCAAAAATATGCTTTCGAATTTCCATAAGAATTACGTACTTCGGAAATAAGTCAACTACCGTAAAAACCGGAATATAAGTCGAACTTTTTTCAAAAAACCATTGCGAAAAGTCAACCCTCGTCTTTTATACCAGACATTGGCAGAAAAACTACGAAAGTCTTGCAACAATGGACGGATGAAGTAAAGAGCCACCTTCGCCATGGCCATGAGCAGCAGCGCGGCGTGGCGACATTGTGGCACTGCCAACTTGCGTTTACATTGTTACAAAGTTATACTGGTTAAAGGCTGCTTTTTCACATTTTGTTTCAATATGAGCGGAAGCCGACGGCAATTCATCGTCGCCTTCAAGAAAAAGTCGACAAGGTGGGTGGAAGCCCACGGCGACCTCGCGGCACAGAACGAATTTGGAGTATCCGAAAAGAGCATTCGGTACTGGCGGAGGCAGAAGCAGCAAACCAACAGAAAACGTCATTTCGTGGGCCGACCACAGAACTGGAAGACAAGGTTGCGGAGTTCGTCCGGGCGCTGCGTTTAAGATCGCGGCCTGTGACTGCCGAATGCATTCGTTTGAAAGCGGTAGAGATTGCGCGCATCTCTGGACTGGGCAGCGAGAAGCACTCGTCATCAGACTCTAGTTTGGACGACTCTGATCAAAGGCGTTGCTCTGGTTCGTAGTAGCGCTTGCGCACTTTGTGCCCTTCTGTGTACTGTACACCCGGCCAATTTTTAACAGTATGGCGCGACCATCGACCCGCATGTTTGTCAGCACCTTGTCATCACGGCACAGAGCGGTGAAATAGCGAAAGTAAGCGCACGTGTACACATGCGCATGTCTCGTTTGTTTCACCGCTCAGCGCCGTTAATAAGGTGCTGACAAGCACACGGGTCAATGGTCGCGCGATACTGTTAAAAATTGACCGGGTGCACATGCGAGTAGCATTTAAATAAATACTGTCACTATTGTGCATGAGTTGCATTTGTTTCAAGGTAAGGGTGTCTTTCGGTACTTTTGCCATTGAAAAAGATTTTTTTCATTTTTAGAATTTGTTAGTTGGGGAATCGACCTACATTCCGGTCCGACCTATAGTCCGGTTTTTACGGTATCCTCTGCTCTTGCGCGGCATAAGAATTAAACTTTGGCCACACCACTTATCAGTGTCGTAGCCGCTGAGTCTCATTACTTTCATCTTCACAAAAAACCAGCGTGAAAAAGACATGGACAAGCAAAGAAACAACAAACACGGGACTGTTTTGCAACTCTCGTTTCTTTGCTCGTCCGCACCTTTCACATACAGGTTTTTGTTAAAATGAAACCACACCAACTACCCAGCTATTAGTTTTGATGAAGAAACCCATTACTCTCAACTTGTTTTGAATATTGAACTGGCCTTGAACCATATTAAACTTAGGGTCAGACCCCACGTACGTTTGCCAGCGCGTGCTCACTCCTGGCTGCTCCTCGCTAGATGCCTTGGCAGACATCGCTTCCTACTGAGCTATTGATAGTGCTAAATTAAGAATGCACAAGTTCGATGTGGTACTATTATTCAGTCAAGCTGTTTCAGGACAAAGCCTGTCCACACCACATTGCACAGCCAGATTGGAGAACATGAGCACAAGTGCACATTCCAGCCAGTGTTGTACATGCAGCAAATGCTGCATATATGCATTACAGTTACATGTTGCTGCGTCTGCTACATAGCGTAGATACTGCGGCTGCCCCAGGGTACTGCAATGAGCCCACTAGCTGAGCTCACTGCAGCTCACTGAGCACAAGTGCACTTGGCATAGCCTTTGCAGTGCATGGCATTGAAGGAGCACAAGGAATACGAAGGGGATTAACGGTGAATTTGAATGCCAATAAGGTCACTTCTACTGAATGCATTGAAGCACTCTTTGAATGCGAGGTATTTATGAAATAGACTATATTAACTTCAAGCTCATTTCCCAAGTTCTATACAAAATTTTTCACTGTCTTTTTAACAGTACATATGCACAGGATATAAAATAAGGCTGAATGATGCTTTGAAAATGTAATCATTGCATGCTATACAAGCACTCCAGTTGGAATGTTATAGTCCAATATGATGATACATAATGGCCCTTATGCTACATCAAATACAGAAAAAAAATGCTTTCTTGAGTCATTCTTTGTTCTTTTTTCAATACACTTTACTGCGGAAAACAAAATAGTGCTTCTAATGAAGATTAAACTAGAACACACAGCAGAAGATAGAACTTGCCTCCAATGTTCGAAGGGGTGACAGGGTCCGGCTGCGCCCGTACTGACACATCGAACGATGTGGCATAGACAACTCTGCTTTCTGAAAGGTTTTTGAAGGAGGCATCTGAGCTGTCAACAATTTACCAGCACCTGAATGTCATAACTTATCATGACTGGCACCAGTAAATGACAAATGATAACTTCTATATGAAATAGTATGTACTCCACAAAGACATAATGTTTAATTAGCCCATTGACAAGAAAGCACAAGTCAAAAACAGAGAATGGAGTAGAAAACTAAGACAACATAGCAACAGATGCTGCTAGCTGTTACTGCTTGTCGTTTCGCCAATGCTAGCAATGAACACAAACATTTCTCCTAGTGCAACTTTTGCGTTTGGGAAGCACAGTTGATCCCTTATGTTTCTTTGTTTAAGCAGTGTTGATATGAGTCAAGGAAATAACAGATGTCTGCAGAGCAATAATCTCCAATAACACTGACTGTGCTTGCACAACAGTGTCAAAATACATTACAAGTTCTTACACTGAAGTGGTGGTAACACAAACATTTCTAGCATTTGTAGCAATGAGCATTAAAGGGAAGCTGAAAGGTTTTCCAGAAAAAATGAGTGAACATCTGTACATAATAGTTTTCAACCCTCCGAATTCGAATATCGTATCGAAATTGAGCGAAAGAAAGCTGAAATATATTTTATTTCGACGAAAAGTGCAGCAGCGGACACGCCGAGCTCGCACGTCTCGTTTCCGCCTGTGATTGGTCGGGCGCCTCGTGACGTCAACACTAGTGTTCGTCCGAACCAACCGCTGCCGCTACACATGAAGCGCGGTGCCACGTAGTTTGGTGCTGTTTTTCTGAGATGGTAATGGAAAGTTTAGAGAGACTGCGTTTTTCTGAGGAGTTCGGCGTTACTCCCTACATGTACGAGCCGATTGCGAAGAGCCGGCCTCTCAAAGAAGCAAACGATGCTGGTGCGAGCAGTGCTTTCGACGCGAACGAAAGCGAAGTCTTGGGATCTCCTCGTGTTGGAAATGCTCTTTGGCGAGTATGTTTTTTGCAAAGCGATCTAGTGATCTCGCCGATCTTTCGCCGATCTAGTGAGCTCGTTTCCGGTCAAACAACTGTAGTGTTGTGTTCCTGCATGCCTCCTCGTGGAACGTAAGCGGGGATGCGATCGTCGGCATTTGCGCGCTGTCCAAAGTTGTCGGCAATCTACAAAGACGGTTTAAATGCGTGAAAAGCTTCCCAGTTCATGCAGTACGTGTAGTGACTTTCATCTGTGCGCCATCCGCACACTACTCGTAACCGAAGTCGTAAAGGCGGCGAATTCCGTCGGCTACGTGAGACGGTCGGTTTCTCGCTGTGCGCGAGAGAAGGGGGGAGTGTAGCGTCCTGGCGTGTGCCGGCTTTCCAGCACATGCAAACTCTACATTTGCACTGCGTTATGGTAGCTGCCTGCAGGCTGTTTTACAACACACGTGCAAATAGAAAATTAGCGGCGCTTTGCAACGAAACCTGCATCAAGGGCGGGAGATAAACATGCACCTTCCGTTCAGCATGCTAACACGAAGGAGCTCGCAGTAAATCAAAATCCAGGTTTGGGCGAGTTCGTGAATTCATAAGGCCTTCCAACACCAGTTATCATCAGTCAGTCCGCACTCGTGCAGTCTTTGTTTTTGTTGCTCCGATCTTTTCGCGCTGCGTTTAGAAAGCCTGCTAGTGGCAAGTTGTCCTCTCTCATTCTGTGGCCATATGCAGCAACTGCACAGGCCGAATTGCAGGGCTGGCCGTATACGTATGTATCAAGCTAAGGTGCACTTGGTAATTTGATACTAGTTCTTTGCATGTGTTCATGAGTGCAAATGCTTCTTTGGTAGTCTTTGATGGCATTTGGAAGACAACATCGTCGCGGCCGCTGGTGTTCGTGCAACCGTAGGCTGCACAGAAAGCCAGCATGATCGGCCCACCACTTCAGTTGATGCTGCGCACGTTGACTACCACTCTACATACACGCAGACGCACCAGCAAAGGAATGCAGGGTCGATTGAAGCAGATTACGATGGCACGCATGCACAAACAAGCACGGTCAGGCACGGTCGCGGAGGCTGCGAAGGAACAGAACACTAGTGTTGTCACAACACCGTGGTTTCCGGTCTCCGCTCGCATCGTCAGCGTCAGCAGCAGCGTGCGGCATACGACGGGGAGCGGAGCTACAGCGCAATTTTAACCGACGATTACGTCGCTCCTAATTGAAAAAAAAAAAAAAAAATTTACCTACATGGTTTATAAGGTTCCCGCAACCGTATATGAGTGTCCTATTGAATTCGACAGACTCTTAAGCTTCCCTTTAAAGCTCAAAACAATTTCACTTTTTATCTTAGCATAGTTTGTTTCATGGAGGCAAAGTTTCTGGCCAGAAAATATGAATACTTCATAATTCAACCAAATTTGCCCCTACATTGCCTTTTTGGTGTAAGTGCAATGCTTTGAAAAGTACATTCTTAACTGAGGCACTTATTTATTGCAGTTCATCTGCATGCTTTTTCTCTGCAAAGGCACCAGCTCTAGTTGATATATTTTCACAACCACTTGCAATTCCCTTTATGAGACACCAAGAAAACTGAAGAAAACAATTTGTACTTTTCCTTTCATTCAGATTTTCACTTGGGGAACAAACAATGAAACAAATTAGCCTTGAAAAGGCAATGATCTCTGCAAATGCCAACAAGCTCGACTTCTGTGTACAGAGCATGGCTGGTGCAACATGTGCATAGCAGATGCACCAAATTTCACAGCTATACCACAAATTTGCTGCATTTAGCTTCTTTGTAGAAGGCATATCGCTTTACCATTGTGCTCTGTATTGTTCATCTATCTAGCACTCTAAACAAGAGGTTCACAGAAAGATTAAGTCGTAAGAAGAAACTTGTGGCCAACACCAAGTTCTTTATTGAAATAACGCAAAATGCAAATACGTTTTCATAAAACATCTGCTCGACCAATTGTAATAAAATTCGCTGCACTTAAGAGAGTTAAATTCTAATGATTAAGAAATTTTGATTTAGGAATATAATGTGAAAAATATTTCCAACAACAGAAGCACGAACTTTACAAATCCATAACTCAGCACCAAAAGCAGACATCACAGTTCTGTAAACTTCATCCATTAGAGCCATCTAAATCAGACAAATTTATTAAGATTTTACAGCCTATATGAATTGGTTAAATGTTTACAGGGGTTCTGCAAAAGTCCAACCCATAAATTAAAGGCACATAATACATCAACCTTGTCCCATTTATATGTCATAAGGTGAAATTTACAGAATTGTGAAATGGTTTTTTTTGTTGTCGAGTTACGAAGTTGTAAGCTAAATATTCTCATTTTCTGAATTTCTGCAATTTTTAACAATTCATATGAAAAATTGATGGCCTAATAAAAATACCCTTGCTGCAGTCCCTAGATAAACGTTTCTTATTAAATGCAGTAAACCTAATCAAACTTGAAGCAGTGGTTACCGAGAAAAATAATTTTTCTGTTCCTATGCATTTTGAAGCCACATACATAAACTTCCACTAGTCATTAACAGCATTCAAACAACAGATGTCTCAGGCTGGAGACGATGCTTCAAGAATGGATAAGAGCTCTTGTCCGACTTTTGTTGATCACATAGCAAAAGGATCTCAAGCATTTCCTACGTGTTTCCACTTAACCAAAATTCCAAACATTGCTTCAGTGCTTCTTGCTGCATTAGCATGATCAGATGGCAGTAACAATGCTAGGCTCACAAAGGTTCCTAGAATTTGCAGGACTGTCCCGAATATCAATTACAATTTCTGCGTTCCAACTTTCCCTTAGGAGTGAGCACTAGGTCCACATTGAGGTTTGACGATACTGCTGGGGGGGGGGGTATTCTCTAAGTGTCCACTTAGTGGACATGTCCGTTTTGTCTGCTGTTGAAGTTCCGATTGGCTGGGCTGGGCTATGCATCAGAAGGAGACAGGCGACCCCTGGCCAATCAGAACTTCAGCAGCAGAAGAAATGGACGTGTCCAATAGGTGGACACTTACAGAATATCTCCCCCCAGGTCACTCTATGCCCAATGAAAGTCCTCCAAATTGCTCAAGCCTGCCTTTTTTTAAAAGTATTTTTCAGAAATGTCACAATGGAAAGAATATTTCATAGAAAAATCAAATGAGTGCAAAACTACCAATGGCAGAGTCTGTCATGACTAATTTCCACCTAAAATGCATTATTTTACACTTTAAAGCATGGTCCAGTCTTGAAAGCAGTAAATTGGTGCAATGTCATGTACTGCTACCAAACTCCATATGTAAATATTCATTTCTAAGCCATGTCTGCCATCCTGAGCTGCCCATTCTACTTCGCACCCAACACCAGGCTTTACCAAGTCAAGTGGCCTAGTCGATAGGCCTTTTCTAATACACTCAATCCTGAGCACATGACAGACTGACCTTCCTCAGGACGATATGCCACCTGACAGCTGCAACCAGTAAAGCACGAAAAACAATAATACAGGGAAAATATAACTGAAGTGAACCAGGCAACACAGACAGGAACCAATAGCCTCAACTAAACCAGAAATATGAAATATCCTGCATTTGTTTACACTGTATGTAACATGGGGCCCTAAACATTTTTATGGGATCAACTTCATACTTGGCGTGCGAATTTTCCAACAGTACAGTAATGATCCAAAATTCAAGAAATGAAAACACTCACCACTTTGAAAAAGCTTATAACAGAGTGTCTTTTGCAGCTCCATGTTCCTGGCACGAAGCTGCCGCACTTCTTCATTCAGCTCCTTGTAGTGCTCCTCGGCACATATGCAAGTGCCTCTTGGCAAGGCACTGCCTTGATCCTCAGGAACCTGCTGTGCCGAGGAGACTACTTGAGCATTTTCAGTGAACTGGGCGCGCAAGCTGTCCAGCTCATTTTGCACAGCTTGCAGCTGCAGCTGTAAAGCTGCATATGCACTCCTCGGGACAAAGTCAGACTCATCGTCCTGCAGGACTTCGTCCGCCAGCTGCAGCTCCGACCTCTCACGTACTTGAGTCCTTAACTTCTTTTGGGACTGCTCCACCTGCAGTTCAATAAGGCACAATAGATGCCCTGGCAAAATGAACGCACACCACTTTCTGCACAGAATGTAACAGTTAAGTGTAATGCAGCACGACTTTATTTACCTACCTACTGCAGAATAAAAGTAAAACACAAACAAAGCTATATACAATAACCAACTCAATGTGAAAAGCAATAAAAACAAAGCTGAAATGATATTTCTGTAGATGTGGTGCAGATGTTGTTACACTCACAAACAAAAGAAAGCTAGAATTTGCATTCCATATTTCTGCTGCATGCTAGTTAAAGGTGCTCATATTATTATGATGACGACTTGGGATTTCAATGGTACACTCATAACACCAATAAACTAACCAATTCACATACAATAGGTGTTTCCATTACTATACAAGAATTTTGTTTAAACCGTGTGTGGCAGATAGCAAAGTTGTAGTCCATGAACCCGATTGCTCACAACGACTGCCAAAATGGGCACGACACAAAATAATTTCTGCCAATCATTGAGGGCTACCGGCAGATTTGGAAAAGTGGCAGTAGAAGATTGAATAACAGTTCATTTAATCAAAATGGAGGGCACATGCTTGAAAAGTTTGTGGCCCTTTATACGAAATGTCTCACAACTTCAAGGGTCCCAGAGAACTGGAAGAATGCCAACATTCTACTAATCCACAAAAAGGAGACGTTAAAGAATTGGAAAATTACAGGCCCATTAGCTTACTTATTATATAAAATATTTACCAAAACAATCTCCAATAGAATAAGGGCAATATTGGACTTCAGTCAACCAAGGCAATAGGCTGGCTTCAGGAAGGGATTCTGTACAATGGATCACATCCATGTAATCAATCAGGTAATAAAGAAATCTGCAGATTAGTCAGCCTCTCTACATGGCTTTCATAGAATACGAAGAGGCACTTGATTCGGTAGAGATACCAGAAGTCATAGAGGCATTACTTAATCAAGGATTAGAGCAGGCTTACATAAATATGTTGGAAAATATCTACAAAGATTCCACAGCTACCCTAATTCTCCACAAGAAGAGTAGGAAGATACCTATAAAGAAAGGGGTCAGCAAAGGCGACACAATCTCTCCAATGATATTCATTGCATGCTTGGAAGAAGTGTTCAAGCTAGTAAATTGGGGCCACTTAGGAGTAAGGATCAACGGCGAACATCTCGGCAACCTTCGGTTCGCAGATGACATTGTCCTGTTCAGCAACACTGGGGACGTGTTACAACAAATGATTGAGCACCTTAACAGAGAGTTTGCAAGAGTGGGGTTGAAAATTAATATTCAGAAAACAAAGATAATCATCAATAGCCTGGCAAGGGAACAAGATTTCAGTATCGCCAGTCAGCCTGTAGAGTCCGCGAAGGAATATGTTTACCTAGGACTCACAGGGGACCCCAATCATGAGAAAGAAATTCATAGAACAATAAATTTGCGGTAGAGTGTATACGGCCGACATACTCAAATTCCTACTGGAAGCTTACCATTATCACTAAAAAGAAAGATGTACAATCAGTGCATTCTACTGGTGCTAACATATAGGGCAGAAACTTGGAGACTGACAAAGAAGCTCGAAAAGAAGTTAAGGACCGCACAAAGAGCGATGGAACAAAGAATTATAGGTGTAGCGTTAAGAGACAGGAAAACAGCAGTGTGGATCAGAGAGCAAACGAGCACAGCCAATATTTTAATTGGCATTAAGAGAAAAAAAAAAGGAGCTGGGTGGGGCATGTAATGTATAGGTTAGATAACCGGTGGACCATTAGGGTTACAAAATGGGTGCCAAGAAAAGGGAAATGCAGTCGAGGACGGCAAAAGACTAGGTGGGGTAATGAAATTAAGAAATTCGCAGGTGCAAGTTGGAATCGGTTAGCACAGCACAGGGGCCAATTAGAGATCGGAGAGAGAGGCCTTCATCCTGCAGTGGACTTAAAGTAGGTTAATGATGATGATGTATACACATATAGATAAAGCACTTTACATGTTACTGAAACTTGCAGCACAGATTCAACCACAACTGTTTTAAGATGCATGTGGCGCATCTTAAATATCATTATTTTAATCACTGCTTTTGATATACCTGTGCATGCAGCAGCTTATGTGGGAGAACTTGCATGGACTAGAACATGAAACCTTTTTTACTATTTAGACAACTATTTGGTAATATGGAGTATGTTATGCATGCACAATGCTATATATAAGGCTTCAATTACAAAAAGGCTTGCAGTTTACATAGTAAAATTATTCTGTGAAGGCTTTGTACTGTGACCTACCATGAAAAAATTTCTGATCTCAGCTGCCAAAGTAACTAAAACATTATTAAGAATAAAATTGTGTTTGCATTCTGTTCTTTCTCCTGCAGACGTCACAAGATTTTGAATCAGTTATAAGTTCAGAGTGGGCACTCCACCCTCTCGCTTTCATCGCATTTGTCTCTTCTAGCTGTTTCTTTTGTCACCATGCAAACTTGCCCAACTGTCTGCTTTTGCCTTATCAGCACACTGTTGTCTTAGAGGCGATGTGAAATTGACTTGCAGTACATCTACAGAGTGTTATGAAGGTGGAAAGTGCTTGGTTTAAGTGAATGGTGGTGCATCACTTACTGACTTATTCCACTATCACTAATTAGCACGCGGAATGCTTGCAGGTGTTCATAAAATTTTTTTACCATTCTTTTCGCTGTAGTATGTGTGATGCAATCACATTGACTTCCGTGCAGGTTGGACATCACTGTCATTACTTTTTGAAGACGTAAGGCAGTTCAGCACATAATATTAAGTGCTCTAGCCTTCTGCCTTGCATGCAGCGAATGCAATTATCAACAAGGCATTATTACCTTTTCTTTGCTCCTTTTTCGCCCTTTTGGCAAGTCCACCAACACCTTCCTGGGGCGCTTCTCCATGTAGGCCTGCATCTCCTCCATCGATTCTGCAGATAATATAACGTTGTGGGATGCAACCCAAACACACGCAGACACAAATATCCTACAAGGCCTACTTGCATAATGTTCCTGCAAGCACGACAACGCCGTTACAATCCAAGGAAAGACGCCGCCTTTTGGAGACTCTACAGCCGTTTTGAAGCACGCCTACATGAAATGCTCATGGTGCAATCATTGTGCGATAGCGTATATTGAAAATTAAAGACTCCAAGTGAATGCACATACAGGTAATGCTACCGCCACTTTCGAGGCGTAACACACATTGTGTGAAAAGGTCTAGATAAGCTGCTTCCCGACTTAAGTTATGTCACTACGGCCGCTGCCTATACACAACGCACGCTCTTCGATCCAGGACATCACTACGAAAGGGTACGAATGGAGCTTGACGTGTCACTTACCAGAGAGATGCAGGATTCGCGCTTCATAGAAGTCGCCGTCTGTGTTGTCGTCTCCAGGCCAGTAAACGCTGTAAGATTTGGTTGGCTGGAAATCGGCAACGTTCTTGGGCTTGAAGTCGCTTATGGCGCAGTGCTTGACGACAGCCGTCTTGCCATCGAATTCGTATTGCACGAACGCAAACATTGTCACGCAGCTCAGGTCAGTGGCGGCAAGCTAGGAGGCACGGGCGAACCAAGCGAACTGTCACTGAGAGAGTAGCAATCTCCACGTGTTCACGTTATACCACGTGCTTGAGATGTGACGTCCTATTGACGACATTACCCAATGTCATGTGATCTAAGGCGCGAACATACGAAAGTGCCACACTGCTTTCGTGCTAGTGTAGCTGTTTGCGGGACGCACAATAGAGCCTTTTCATTCAAAACGCGTGCTAAATAATGTGAAACAGGTGTCCACACTAAATGAGCCACCATGATGCCGTTATAAGGTTAGGAAATGTTGGCTGCACTTTCTTAATCTTTCTTTTTTAATGCAGACTTTCGTTACATCTGCGTCAAAAGTTAATTTTGCACGACGAACGGGAAGTTTCCGAGAATTACATGCAAGATAGATTAAAACGGCAAGGTGAGTGGGTGTAATAAAAGCGAGATGAATTTTTTTTTTTTTTTTTTTTCTAAATTCGGTATTCGTATCATATTGCATAACGGGTCACTCTGTATATATGGCATTGTATATACCCCATGATTTTCTTATACATTTAAGTTTATCTCAATTGACAACAGCGACAATAGCTAATAATAATAGGGAAAATGCAATTATTCTGTGGAAGTGGAATTGCCACGTCGTGAAATTACTCCTTTGAAAGTTGGCAGTGAACACTTTTTAGGGCGCTGCACGTGTACACTGATGCAGCTGGACACAAAAGTGAAGACAACTTTTATGCTTGGCACACATTTGCAGTCACAACTTGCTTGCTCTTTTCTGCATTATTTCACTTTTGGTAAGCTACATGGTGTTTCGATCGTGAATCCTCGAAATATTTTAATTGTGAAGCGTGCGGCGCTTGAAGCACGATTGACTGTCGACCTACGCTGCGTTGGATGCGCCCAGTTACCATCCTCAAACACATCTTTTCTTCCTGCTTCCCTTCCTTTCTTTCTTGTTCCTGCGTTTTTTTTCTTATTTTTTTTAATTTCCTTAATTAATATTGCGGTCTTCTAGTTCGTTGTCCTCCCGAAAAAACCCTGGCTTAATTCCCAGTCCCGCGGTTGTTGTTATAGCGCACGGGCTAGTCTAGCTTCGGGGTTTTGACGGTTGTTAATCTGTAACTTTTCCATATATGGTCATGCACAAGCTTCTACAGCGATTCTTTAAAACTGATGGTAGCGCTAAAAAGGACGAACACACGGTGAAAAGACGACACGACGACGAGGAAACGCTACTCACAATTGGTTTATTTTTTGAAAAGGGTTCAATATTTAAGAGCTATTCAATATTCTAGAGCGAACAACTAACATTTTAAAATATGAACCAAGCTTAGTTCTTGCAAGCCAAGAGCAATAATGCATAGTGCTTCATGCTTGAGTGTTTGTACAAAACATGCGAATACTTATGCGTGATACGGAGGTATACAATCCTACGACTTATACAAGTGGACATTCAGGAAGCTGTTTATACAGCGAGATATAGCAATGCATATGCTGCTGTGACGGTCCCGACTCCCCCTATTTCATTAATGATGGAACTTGTGTTGGGAAGAATTGATTATACGAGAGTACAGCGCTGTAGTTATATGTATGTATTAGAGTGCTGCAACTTATGATGATCGGCAAAAGTGCTGGAAAGCGTTTAGAGCACCCTGCACATGTATCTTGACTTCTGTGATTTCCGCCAACATCGCATAATCTACAGAACGCAGATCAAAAGTCATGTAAAAGAACTATAAAGGATGACTTATAATTTCGGTATAGTGTGGATAATTACACTGATATCCACAAGTGTGCTGAATCGGGCTGGTTCATCCCACGCACAGTGGGAATCAATGTTATGCGAAACATTTGCATGTAGCGGGCTCGTTTGGGATTGCGCAAAGCGTTACCAGGTACATATTTGTGTAATACAAATAGCTCTGTGTCTGACAGGAGCGTGCGTATTACGACATCAGCAAGACGACGGTGACGACCATCGCGTGACGACGACGGCATGATTTCGACGTGAGCTTATACGACATGCCGATTGTTGGTTTCAACACAGGTATACTAGACGAGCGTAAGAGAGAGAAACGCTAATAAGTGGCCGCATCAGCCTAAGTACAGGGTCCTGAATATTTCGCTGCGCGTGTTCTCAAAAAGGTTTTGTGCTCATCCCTGCACTGTTCTTGCTCAAATTTTGCAAAACGATCGCATTTTTGCATCGAATTCATTTAGTATAACACTTCGCACATTTACTTGTTTGGTTTTTATGAAAAAAAGTGCAAATATACTGCACATATGAGAATGCAAGCTGTTGCCGTCACTGCGCAAGCATAAACTTGTGTCGCCGCCTGCCGTCAGATGCAGAAAGCAGCGTTTCAAGGAGGGCATTCGCCTATCCTAGGAGTGGGCAACGCGCGGAAGCCCTCCCTGAAACGCTGCTTTCTGCAGCTGACGGCAGGCGGCGAAACAAGTTTATGTTTACTAGCAAAGAAAAAAAAGCAGCGGCCAGGTGGCGACCATCAATGTTTTCCATCTCACAAAACACAATATATATCCATTGCTCACGCATGGCTCCATAATCTTGGATAGTCGGCCGCGTGGTTCGGTTTGTACATGCCTCCTTTTGGGGTTTCGACTAAGTTTTGTGGTATTCCGAAGGTGAAGCTAGCTCTTACTTGTGTTTGCCCGCAAGTATTTGCAGCAGCAGTAATAAGCGTGCCGCAGGCCCAGCTTGCTCTCTGCTAGTGTTTGCGCGCAGCATGTCGCAGAAGACGCGAGGCCGCTACAGGCGGTACTTGGAACCGAACTCAACTGATCAAGTACCAAAGCAGACCCTCAGCAGCATTGCCAAGCGAGCGAAAACACGCAGCGCTAGCAAGGTACGTGCAATACTGATAATTCAGTGATTATAACAAGTTCTTTTTGGGTGGAGGGGGGGGGGGGGCAGTTTTTGACATGCCACTTTGGTTTAGTGGCTGTGGCGTTCTGCAGCCGAGCACAAAGTCGAGTTCTGTGCAGAGAAATATAAACATCTTTATTGACTAGTCAGAGGACTGTTGGCGGGGCCCCTAATCCAGGGCTCCCATGACGATTGCCGCGGCGCCGCTTTACGATGCAGGCAGAAAGTAAAAACAGTCCTGTGTAGTTTTTCGTACAGAGCTCGATCAAGGCTCTAGTCTAGAACGGTGAAAGCAACTGCGAGAGCATCAGACGACCACCAGGGTCAAAAGAGAGAATGCGTCACTTAAAATCACGACGTAGCTGAGCCGCAGCGAATTGCGTCTCTTTTTCTCAAGCTTAAAAAAAAGACTGGGCTTGAACGCGTTGAACTACCACAGAAGAATTGCTGCTGTGCCCTATATTCAGGTAACAAATCTAGAATAGACAACGCAGTTGCAAAAGTTATCTCAGATTTCGATTGCTTGTGTAGGCAAATGAGCATAAGCAATAACTGAGCATGTGACAATGTAGGTAATTGTTGCCCTCAAATATAATACATTTCTTTCACATGCTATTACCACATCGACCCAAGAGGCCAGTGCATCAATTCCCTTTTGCAGGATTGTGCCAACTCGTTGGATTCTTTCCCTTGCCGTCAGATCTTTGCATTTCTAAGTACTTGTGCACTCCTTGATTTAACAAATAAATAAGCACACAATTGTGATAAAATATAATAAATTGTATTATATTAGCTTGATAGCTTAGGGGAGCTTTCTGTATCCTTGGCATTGAGATTTGTCAGCAGCCATTTGTATTATTGGAAAACAGGATTAGTTGTATTTTAAACTAATGCACATGATGCAACAAAACAGCATCACTGTGTTGCTTCCAATGGGCGTATGTTTTCTCTATTTTGTCATAATTTCATCCTTTGCTCATGTCGGTATGAACTTGAGCGCAGCAATTAAAATTAATCCAGGTTATATTAAGTGTCATGTTCTCATACGATTCTGTGTACAGTGCACTTAGAATATCCTGCTTCTAAGATGCCTTACGAACCACCTGAATTGAGTATTTTGCAACTGATTATATGGCAGCATGTTATACACATATTGTAATATCAATTATTAATAATGGCTGAACAAGGGAAGCCTCAGCCCAGAGCGAGCCTTCCATTGTGTGACCCTTTTTAATGTTTTGGATATCAATTATATTACTTATTCTTTGTGTTATTATTAGTTGTGATACTTCTGTTTATTACACATCACTTCCACTGTAATTTATCTGCCCAGTACGCAGTAAAAGTAATTACCACTTAATTAAAACTGGAAGGCCTTTTTTTCCAGGTTGTTGCACCAAACAAGCAGGCAGCGACCATTGTTTGTGCAAAGGACTCTCCAGTTCATCGGACAGCCAGTGTTTCTGAAGATGCATCTCGGGATGGCAACCTGAGCATGTTACCAGACATGGCTGCTAGCTGCCTTGATGATGAACCGCCAATGCCTTATGCCAGCAACACATGTGAAAGAGACGAGAGAGACGAAGATGAATGCTCTGTTCCTGCTCCCAGTGTTGCCATGCAGGATGTCGGCTCTGAAACCGAAGAAGAGGCCGACCATACACAGGTGCAACATGACAGCGAAGGTGACAGTGCAGCCGAAGATTGTGACACGGAACAGTTCGGTTTGGATGATGCCCCTGAGCAGTACTTCTTGAAACTCTCAAAGGAAACGCTCCCTTCGCAGTCGACGACAAAGGCAGAGGCACTGTTGCTCATCTTAGCTTATGTTGTCAGTGCTGGACTGACGTGGGCTCAAATTAGAGGTCTGCTAATTTTGATAAATGCCCTGTTAGGAAGCAATGTAGTGCCTGGAAGCACATATTTCTTCCGAAAGCTCTGGAAAGACAAGAAAGAACTGATAAAGCTACATTTTTTTTGTCACACTTGTCATGAATATTTGGGGAAGTTCTCAAGATCTGAAGAAAATGTGTCGGTGACTTGTCAGTCATGTGGCATGGAGAAGACGCTTCAGAGCCTGAAGCATTCTGGGAGTTTCTTCTTGATGTTTGATATGAGGCAGCGGATGCTAGATATATTGAAGAATGTTGGTGGTGCACTGCTTCAAAACTTGCAGTTGCTGGCATCGCGACGCTTTATACCAGGAACATACAGTGACATCACTGACGGTGATTTGTATAGAAGCATAAGGAAACAGTTTAATATGAGTTGGTCAGATTTGACACTGTGCTTCAATACAGATGGTGCACCAGTTTTTGAATCGAGCAAATATTCAATTTGGCCAATTCAAATTCTTTTGAACGAGCTTCCTGCTCAAGTCCGGTGGCAAAATATAGCAATTGGTGCTCTGTGGTTTTCAAAAGTTCACCCTCCAATGCATCTTTTCATTGGCAAATTTGTTGAAGAGCTTGCCAATATTGGAACTCTTACATGGTCCCATGGTGGAAGACGAATCAAATCAGCGGTCCATGCAGTTACTTGCTGTGTTGATTCGCCAGCTAGAGCTGCAGTTCTGAACATGAAGCAATTCAACGGCTACTTTGGCTGTAGTTGGTGTTTGGAGAGAGGCACAGCTGTAGAAGGTGAGTGCACGCATGGTACTTAGTGCCCATAGCTACAAAGCACTTTGAATTGGTGTTGTCAAACTCTTATTGGCAACAGAAGCAAAAATATTAAGTGAGTACTATGAACCAGCAAGTGGAGGGCAAATTGAGTGCAAGCTTAACTTTACACATTTATCATAGAAAGTGTATTTATTTGTCCAGCACCGAGGCTAGAGCTGGAGATCTATCTTGATAGATGGAAAAGCTGGGTGGGTGAAGTTTTGTTGCATATGTTCCCATCTACTAAATGGTCTGGATAGTTGCAATGTTTTTATGCCACATTGGGCAATTTTTGACTAGTTTTTCTCAAAGCAGTGTATATATTGTTTTTTACAGGACATTTTCTATAGAACATTTCTTTAGAGAACTGGTAGTGGAATTTAACATAATTTATCTCCGTATGAGCAAGTTATTTGTGGCTTAGAAGTATGGTTCTTTGTGCTAGTTGGTTAGATACATTAATGGGGATCATAGCGCTATAGGACACAGACTAGAGGGAGACAACAGGACAAGCGCTCATGCTGTTGCCTCCGTCTTCTCTGTGTCCTATAGCGCTATGATACCCATGGATTAATTTGTGGCTTCAGCCAGACGATTTGCAAATTTATTACTTGCAGAACATACAATTCAGCTGAACCTATCAGTGATGGCATTATGACAGCATGCTATGAAGCCACAGGAACATTAGTATTCCTGAGCCAATTTCCGTTTGTATCTTTTTCAGAAGGTACTTTTTTCAGAAGGTACTTGAAAGCCCTTTTTAGGACTAGTGTGTAGGTCAGCAGAAAAGTTAAGTGCTTTTGCCTGTGCATGGAACGGGAGTTTAAGCTATGCTGCTGCAATCACAAGCAGCAGTCTTGGTAAGCCGACAATTCTAGATGCATTGCAAAAAGTGTGGCGAAACTCGCATGTAATTTTAGGTCTCGTTGCCCTTGTTTATGGAACAAATCTCAATGGTTGCTCTCCGATGTGGCTTTGGTTGGCGTAGGCATGCTTAGCTCGGAGATCAGAGACAGCATGCATAGAGGAGCTACTGCCCTACAAGTTGCAGATGCTTCCTGTTCAGGAAGGGCTCATCTTCATTGCAGAGTGCAGCTCGTAGGCGCTTGTTCTGCGGCAAGCGTTGGCGTAACTGAGCAAATGACCGCAGCGAAGAATGAAAGAGTGAATGCGGACTGCAGCAGGGGACGAGATGTGAGGAGGAAGGCTGTGGAGGAGGGTATGGCGAAGGCATGAGAAGAAAAGTGTAGTGTAGCGATGATGGCTACGAGTCGGTGCCAGAGTAGTGCGCGTCATCTAGGAGGTCTGCCGGCGGCTGCTGCTGTGATTCGCAAGCACGCGTCACACACACGCTGGCTCCCGCAATCTCTAAATTAGCAAGGCAGTCGCGCCGTACTTCACTCTGTTTGCAGTGGGCTGCACAAGACTGATTGTCTGTGCCAGCCAATATATTGCGAAATGAAAACATGTATAGAGCTGTGCTCCAATTCTGCATTAGGGAGTATCCTGATTGTCGGTGAATTTATTTCTTCCTTCATGCATTGCACTTTTTGTTTTCAATGTGCCATGCTGGAGTGATGCAGAAGAAACTTCAAAAAAAATAAGCCAGAAGATGGTAATGCCAGTAGTTGTGCTGCGATAAGTTATGTTGTTGGGTTGAATGGTTGCTTCCCACTAAAAAAGACCCAGGTTTGAGTCTCAGCAGAACATTGGTTCTTTTGCTTTATTACTTTATGTTTATATTTTACTTTATATGCTGGTGCTTGATACTTGTTTCCATTGCTATGCAATGTCAAAATAAATCGAGCAGAAATTGCAGAAAAAAAGTGATACATTTTAGTAGCACGAGCTCCGAGGGACACTCTTGTTTCTTGCGCAGCACTTCCGGTCACCTCCTGTGATGACCGGGAACGAAATTGAATATAAAAAAAAATAGAAAAATAAACATGGTACAGTGCAAAATTCATGGGTACAATTATATGTATGACATCAAAGCATAAGTTTAGAAACAAGTTGAGTTACTGAAATATCTGGACCGCGCCAACATATGCACAAGTTGTCGCAGTTACTCCAGTCATCGTTCCACTGATGCCTTCAAAACCAACGCCGGCCCACATGGCCTCCATGACTACCAGCGCACCTAGCCAAACCAGCTATCCGCTGTGGCATCCTCCTCGTCCCATCCGCTACTACTGCGGCTATCGTGGCCACATAGCACATTTTTGCCACAAGCGCCAGCAAGACGAGCGTTGCGGATATGACGTATACGAACGGGATGACTTTTCGCCCAAAGCTACTTTCCATTGTCTAGGGAGCCTCCATGGTCAATGCCATCCTTATGCTCCACCACGCGGCCGCTCACCATCGCCTAATGTAGCATCCAAGATGGCTCCGACGTACCGTCCTGCGAGACGCTGCTCGCCATCACCCCTTCGCCACTCCACGTCCCCACTTGGACCTGCTTCTCAATTCGCAGAGCGTCGTCCGGCTTTTGGAGGAAAAGCTGCATCAAACGACAGGACAGAAATTCCTCTATCGCGTCCGTGCAACATGATATTGGTTGTAGTAGAAGGTGTACAAGTAGAAGCTTTGATAGACACTGGTGCTAGTGTTTCAGTTATTCACCGTGAATTGTCTTCGCGACTTCGGAAAGTTACGACCCCCTATGATGGACCTACGCTACTCGCTGCTCAAGGGGCCGCCATTCGACCTACTGTCATGTGCATTGCTTGTATATCCATTGATGGACTTCTGCATTACGTACAATTTGCAGTGCTAAGTTCGTGTGCCCAGCAGCTCATATTGGGATGGGATTTTCTTTCTATGGCCTCCGCCTCCATCTGCTGCGGGCAACGCATTCTCCACATGAACGACGCGACCTATTCACTTCATGCAGATGATGCTCCACTTCACTTGCTTGCTGCAGAAGATACTGCGCTACCTCCTCGCCATCAAAGCATTGTTACTATGACGTCTGATGTCATTGACTGCGGCGACGTGCTCGTATTACCATCTGCAAGCGGTCTCGCAAGAGGGATAACCTTTGCATCAGGGCTGGCTTAGTTTTATCATGGCTCTGCACTTCTCTACGCTACAAACATGACATCTGAAGATATTCTCATCCCTAAAGGCACTACATTAGCTTGCACCACTGAATTGGAGTCTATCTCTGTTGTTTCCTTTGACAGTTTTTTACTGCAGATTTAGCTGCCACATGTATGCGAATAAAGTGGGAATGCACTGAAAGGTAATGTTTTAAATGATTTAAATGTAAATCAAAAATAAGTGGTTAATTACTTGGGCATGGTAGCAATCTGCCTAAAAAGCGCACATAAATTTATGCTGAATGCTTGGCTTTTTAAGCTAGTGTGCTAAACCACTTATAGAAACATAAAAATCATTGTGGTTTAAACATTGGTGGATTAACTGCAGAGTCCATCAAGAATTCATTTAACCCTCTTATTTACATCGCTGATCATTTTCCCACTGTACTGCCGAAAGCACCATTGCTGCAATGCTCTGTGCTGCCACCAGTAGTATTGGTACCACATCACATTATGTTTAGGTGGCATGCTCTGCACACTTTACCAATTTTAATAGCTGCAATCACCATATTTTATCTGGTTTTGTTATGCTATATGGACAAAGGCCGATTGCTGAGTCACTTATTTTGCAGGAATACTTAGTGTATGTGAGTGAAGACTTACTAAAGCTGAATTGCTGATACTGCCATATGATGTAATTCATAGCTTATTCTGATGCGTTCAGGAGATGACCTTTGCATTTGTGCGCTTATATTTGCAGGAACACTGAAGTACTTGTGCCATGCAGAGCCAGCCCCAGAAAGGACGCATGAAGGTGTTTTCAAGGCGATGCTTCAAGCTGTACACCAGAGAACTACAGTCGCTGGTATTAAGGGGCCATCTCCTTTGATGAAGCTAAAAAGTCTAGACCTTGTGTGGGGCTTGCCCCCAGACTATATGCATTGTGTTTTAGAAGGTGTAACAAAACAGCTGACTGAGTTGTGGCTTTCATCTGTAGGATCTGCCTATTACATTGGCAGAGAGCTGAAATTGCTGGATGGGAAGTTGTGTAGCATCAAGCCACCAATAACATTCGGACGAACACCGCGACCGCTCTCGGAGCGTTCTTTTTGGAAGGCTGTTGAATGGCGGCATTGGCTTTTATTTTATAGTATTCCATGCCTTTCAGGTGTGCTTGCACAAAGTTTCCTGGCTCATTTTTCTCTGCTTTCGAAAGCTGTTTTTTTATTGCTTAAAGATATTGTTACTGCAAGTGGCATAAATGAGGCAGAAGAGCTGTTGCTGAGATTTGTTGCTCATATGTCAAGACTTTATGGAGAATCTTCAATGACATTTAATGTCCACCAACTGCTACACTTGCCGAAGTCAACACGCATGTTTGGTCCTCTTTGGGCAACATCGACATTTCCCTTTGAAGATGGCAATGGCTTTGTATTGCGTCTTATTTCTGCGGCGAAGTTTGTGCCAATGCAGGTAGCTGAGAGGTGCATTATGCGAGAGATGTATCATAACTTGGAAAGAACAGTGACTATGTCTGCTCGCATAGCATCTGCAAAAGCGAAGATGGAAATTCAGTACAAGGCATGCTTTCAGACATGTGTTCTTGGTGTGCCCCAGCCATTTTCAGGGATGTCAGAAACTTTGCAGGAATTGTTTATATCTAAATTTGAGAGAGTGCCTGAAGTTTCAAGGTACTTCCGAGCACAGGTTGGCACAGTAGTCGTACATGCTGCAGACTATTTAGTTCCGCGAAAAACCTCTTCATATTATGTCAGCATGAAGGATGGCAAGTACGTGCATGTCTTGGGAATTTATGCGGACACAAGCTCCATATATTTTCATTGTCAGCACATGCTCATTGGTGCTTGTGCTTTTGATGTACCTCACATTATGCACTGCCAACACCCACCGCCCTCAGAAAATCACTGCCTGTACAGCAGTGATGACTTGCAGGCACAGTGTGTATTCTTCACTGTAGGCAGCTCATCCTACATCTGTGATGTTGGGAACTCTGTAGAGAAGTTTTGATTCCACCTGTAGATGTACAAGGCCTACAGGGACTGACTACTGATCTTTTAAAGGAATCCTTTGTGGTGAAATGGCGAGTTTACGAAATGTGTACAGCGAGCTGAAAGTATTCTTGCCTGCAGTAGTTAATCATATGAACTCTCTTGATGTGCATCAACACTAGCAATGTTTGAACTGAGAGAGCAGTGGGGACTTCATTCTGCATAATTTACACCATAGTCTCTTGTATAGTTTCTGAGCCGCCTCGCATTTCAATCCAGGCTTGCAGCGCTCTCTCTGTCGAAGCACCTATGCGGAAAAGTCGCAATGGCAGTGTATGCACTTCTGGAAGTCTTAAAATGTGACAAAACCTGTTCGCCTTACTAAAACTGTGGCTTGGGATGAAGGATATAGTAATAGAGCAATGACTGCTGTCTGTGAAGTAAAGCACACATTAGGCTGTCATAGCAAATCTGTTGTTTTGCATTCAAGAGCCCCTTACTTCGCTGTAGGATTTCAGTGGCTTACTTTTATACAATGAACTAGCTGCATTGGCCGAGAGCCCCAGTCGTGTGCCACATGAAAAAAAAACAAAATATATATGTATCGGTTAGTGTTCTTGTTTTGCACATTGTCAACAAGTCGCAAGGTTAATGTGCTTGCGTTTAAACATGTAATGGAGTTGTCGTCGACTGTGTACCGGGTTTGAAAGCTTAGATTTCTAATTATTCTTGCTGTTAAATGCCATATTGCGATCAATGCAATTTGATCAATGCGGCACCATAAGCATTGGTGTGCGATATTGGCAAAAATGGTGCTGAAGTGCTGCGACAGCATTAAGTCTTAAGTATTCAGGCCCCAGTGATCACGAGAAGTTGTTCAAGACAACTGTGACTAAGTTTTTACCCTCTATGCTAACTAACTTTGCCCTGAAGGTCGTAGACAAGAATGACATTGCCAGAATGTTTGCACAGAAGCTCCTGTCATGAATGGTCTAGAAGCTGTAGATGCAAATGATAGCAATACTTTTGTTTGTGTCGCACTTCGTATTGACTTTTTGCTAGGCTAGCTTGTAATACTGTTTCCATGTGAAACTAAAGCACAAGGAACCATCTGATGATAAATGAGGACAATCTGTTACATTTGTTCCTGCACACATATTTTTTGCAGCAGATGCAATTTTTATTTGTGGCAATCTCTTTGTTCTTGCCAGTGGGCATTACAGGCACATAGATTCAGTGAAGTGAAGCTGCGCAAAAAAAAAAATGCAAACTATTAGGTGTCTGCTCTACTGAGCTTTTATTGCTGAGTGGTATAATCGAAGCCTATATTTCTTTTGGACATGGTGGAAAGGTTAACATCGCGACATTTGAAATTTGCCTTTATTTTTCCCATATAACAAAAATCGGGAGAGCACCACAGACTAAAAGCTGCAAAAGTGTTTTCAGCTTTTGTTAGGAATGTTCTCTGCTGATGCTGCATGCATGTTGACCACTTATTTGTCAGGGGTTCTGTTTTCTGTCATTGTGGGTGAATTAGTTTGTTTATTTTGCCTGGCAGTGGCAAGCAGGCAGGCTGTCATGGCTATTGGCTAGCGCTATGTGCAGTGCTCAATTGTTCTTTAGCATGGCCAAAGTTTAGCCGCCCTTTCTAGTTCTCGGGAATCTTTTCTATTTCACCATACAGTCGTGGATTGCTTGAAAACTGTGCCCAGTATACTATTGATGTTGGTGACTCTAGAGGCAGGCATGTCCTCCTTTTGGTATCTGCACATCCATGTTCTTGTAGGAATCTAACTGCAATGGTTCTGTGCCAAGTCTTGTAGACTGCTGCTGAGAAGGGAGCTGCTTTGTTACGTGCGTGTGCTCTGGTCATAAAATTGAGTTTTTCTACCTTATTGATAACATTGAATTGGGGCTTGTTGGTCTGGCCGCAAGCTGAAGTAGTGTGAGGGTATAATTAATTTTTCCCCCTTTCTCAATCACTAATGTGGCATTTTTATTTATTTGTATTTTGCATCTGGTCATCAACATGCTTAAAAACTGATCAATAGTCCTGTCTGCTGATATTGTTTGCAAAGTGTCTATAGTAGAACACTTTGCACAAACCATTGGACTGTTTATTTTATTATGTATTTTTCACTGTTATTGTGTGCGAGTAATGACATGTGAAAGCTGTTGTTAGTGAAGTGTGTCTGTCATGGTATGCTTTGTACAAACTGTTGTAATGCTATTTTTTTCCCAGTGCCTTGCACTGCTGTATTGCTACTTCGTTTCTATGTGGCATTGCATGGTGTGTCCTGAGCTTTTGCAGAATAGCTAGTTTTCTATTGCTGTTTCTTGTTTATTGTATCATTTACTTCTAGTGGTCCTTTTATAAAACGAGAATCGATCAATATGTAATTGTTCATCTAATTTATTAACCGATATTCCACAAGTTGTATTTCTTTTTTTGCACCTGTATAAAAAAAGGCTCTTTTCATGCATTGCATTACCTAGATATGTACTGTGCTCACGGATTGAAACACGACACTGAGAGCGTGGCCACCAGTACATGCAGCACTGCTCGTAGAAGCAAGGTGTTGCATTGTGGTACTTTGCGAGTGAGGTTGTTTTGAGCGTATGCTTACTGCTTCTGGCTGCCTATTAATGGGACTGCGGTTCTCTGCAGCGCCGGAGGGGCGCGGCAAGCCTGGTGCGCTGGAGCGTGCTTGCGTGCCGATGGTTTCACGACATTATTTGCTCACGCACTCTTTCTATACATGCCCTTCCTATGCGGCACATGTGTTGTCCACGTAAGGCACATTTACGTTCATCTGAATAGAACGAACGTCTGCACGAAGGAATAGCAAACTTTATTGCAGAATGTAACCTTCTAGAAAAAAAAAAAGAAAGAATAACATTTGCTATTCCTTCATGCAGACATTCATTTTATTAAGGTGAACGTAAATGTGCCTTACGTGCACAGAATATCTGCCATATTGGAAGGGCATGTGTAACAAGAGCATGCGAGCAGACAGTGTGACGACATTGGCGGCACACTCTAGCGCGCCAGGCATGCAGCATCAGTGGGGCGCTGCGGGGAACCGCAGTCTCATTCATTGGCAGCTGGAAGCAGTAAGCCTATGCACAAAACGCTCTCACCCTCGCGGTATACCACACTGCATCACCCTGCTCCCACGCGACATTGCATATACCGGCGGCCACCCTCTTGCAGTGTTGTGTTTCAACCTGTGAGCACCATACATCATGCTTGCCATGTAATAGGGTGTGCAGACCTCATCAAGCCTTTGTTGCTTCTTGTCTGTGTCCTCGTCAGTGCCTGTTACTGAAATCACCTTGGAACTTGGAATGGTCGGATAAAAGAAACTTGCAGTAAGCATTTCGACAAGAGGACCTAATTGGGGTGGCAAATGTAGCAGCTATGTTCCAGCACTCTTGACGTAGATGCAGCAAGGTGTAGGAGCTGTGTGCCTCTATTACTATGCGAATTTGTGGTAAGGCGGGCGAGCGCATGCACCTCCATAAGGTTTACTAATGGCTGCTCGGTAGCAATTTCATCAAGTGTGCCATGCCTTTCATTGTGAGCTGTCTAGAATGGCAAGCAGAGCCGGCTTTTATGCCACCACATGTAACAAATGGGACCATGGCAGATGAGAAAACTGGTTGTGGGAAGGCCATTACTGTTTGTATGGGATTATGAATCACTTATGATGCACGCAAAGAGTGCAGCCATTCCCTCCTCTTACGACATGTAGAATAATGCCATAGGCTGCTAATCAAGACAGAGTTGAAAAGCATGTGGAGGCATTTGAGGAGAGGGAGATGCCACGGTCATGGTTCGTCGAAGCCAAATAGCCTTGAAGCTGAGAGCATTTCGCAAGTGCAGCTGCACAGGCCAGTTGTGCTAGCATTTTATACATGCACAAATTTGCTTACAGCTTTCTTTGTCCTTGGCGATAATGTAGCTGATTGGCACATTTCTGCTAAGGTACTTCCCCTAGCATGCAGTGCGATTGAATAATATATGCAAAAGAAACGCTCGAATAAGAGAGTGCGTACACATGGTGGCAGTTCATAGGGCCAATTGGGCTGTCCTGGTCGAGTTCATGTTGGGGTGAATGGTACATACGGTTCTTTAGAGGTCAAGGCTGAGAGTGGTGCTGGGGATGGGCGGTGGGTTGCATAGATTCAAGAAGTACGTACATGCCAGTCGTAGTTGCCTATCTGAAGGTTGTCAGCTGCGAGCCTGCAGGAAGACATAGCCATGGGAAGACCAAGCCTGTGGCTGTACATGAAACGTGCAGTCTTGCCCACTGACAGTGTTATGTTGAATATACATATGTTTTTCCAGTGTGACGGATCTTGGAATCGGGGCCGAGGTGCACCAGGCAGGTGTATGCTGACGGCAAGGGTCCAGCAAGGGCTGATGTTGAGGACCGTGTCATCCATTGGTGCTCTGATGGCACTGGCATAGTACAGCAAAAGCTGGTGTCTGCACGATCAGTCGCAGCTGATTCATGCTATTTCACAAGCTTAGCTGCAGGAACAATGCAAAGGACAGGTGGAGGTGGCTGGTGCGAGAAGCCGTCGGGAGTGGTGTCTTGGTGTGGTAATCTCGGTGTATCTGCAGTATCAATGTCTCATGAGGGATTCCGATAGCTGTCATTGCTTAATTTATTAAGAGCAGGTTTACTTGCTGCTGGGGACATGAATATAGAGTACACGAATTTGGCGGCAGCAGTGATACCAGAAAAAGCGGCAGTTGTGTAGGACTTGCAGCTGCAGCATGGTGGCGTGGTGCCTTACTCATGCTGAGGTAGAATTGACACTCAAGCTGAATGAATACATGGCAAGGCTACATCTGTGAAACTTTTGCAGTTCAGGCATCTGTGGGGATCAAGAGCACTGCTCTTCAGAAGACGGTCTACTTGCTCCTGCTTGCTAGGAGAATTCCTATGACAACAAAGTTGGGGCGGTGGTGGTGGTTGCTCGAAGTGGTCCTTGGACTGTCATGTAGAGAAAGTGTGCCTGGTAGAGTGAGTGGTAAAGCCTCGGAAATGGTTGTGAGAGGTCACCAGATACAACAGGTTGGGATGAGAGCCCGTGGCAGTGTGTAAGGAAGAAGTGGGATTTGTAAAGAAGCGGACAGGATTTGTGGTTGGCTCAGTTTTCTTTTGTGGGAACAGCAGGTGTGCGGACTTATCTGAGCTGGTGTGACAACTCATGGGATGAAGAGAGGTTGAAGGTCTGGACTGGCATGTGATAACATTCAGCATGGGTGAACATGGGTAAGCATTGTGAAGATATGCAATGAGGCCACTGGTCATGGGGTGAAAGTGGTCATGACAGCGTGCTGGGAGGAAGACGAAGTATAGTAGCCGATTACGCTGTGCCGCAGGTTCTTACAGATGTTTGGCACAGGAGGTGCCATTCACAGTTCCACAATTCGGCCCTCTGAAAGCTCCCGTAATGCATGGTGGTAATGCAGCAGTAAGTCAGTCACATTGTTAGTGAAATGGCTGTCCGGCTGGCTAAACCAGAGGGCTCGTTAGGCGATGCAGAACTCCAGGAGGCCGTGGAGCTGTGGGAAGTCGGCTGGTACAAAAAGGCTGCCGTCGCACTCGCTCTAAGTAGCTGTGCTTGTGCTTGCATGGTTGGCTCGGTTGCCTGAAGTCGCCATTCCGTGAAGGTGGTTGGGGAGAGGTAGCAGTCAGGTGCAACTGTTCATTGAATTGACCAGCCATGGCACCAATAGTTTGTGAGAGTGGTTGGTAAGCTCTGCTGCCTAGGCAGAACGTGCTAATGTGTTCTATTCATGTGCAAATCTGCATGTGGCATTCTCCTTCCTCAGTAGAGCTGTAGCCGATTGGTGCACCTCTACGATCCAAACCCAAGCTTGTGTGTTTATTTGCTTTCGTGAAGTACCTAATAAAATGAATGCCCCTCAACATGCTCAGCAGCAACTTTTGTACATTGAGGCATTCATAGTTATAGGCACAGCCCCTTGAGAACCATGAGTGATACTTGTGATTTTGATGTAAAAAAAAAGTGCTTACTTAGAGACAAGCATGGTGAGAAAATTTAAGAATGATATCACTACATGCACATTATCTGACAAAGGATAAGTGACATATACCTACACATTGGTGCATTTTCTTGTCGGCTTCACTGTTGGGTCGCACAGTTATGATAATGTTGCACAGTTATGCAAGTTTGTTTATTCACGTTGCCCCTAAAGGCCCTCCAGGAGAGGGTATTACATAGGCGGGGGTGGGGGGTACCCTTGCAAATACTCTTGCATCCCCATTTATGACACTACCACTGAGAGCTAGCTTACATGTTGTATTATCTGCGGTGTTTGTTTGCGTAGTGCTTGGTCTAACTGATGTGGATTTTAAATAGGCTATGTTGCTCATTTTTTAGACGTTTTTAAGAAAATTGCTTTGTCACCTCTAAGCAACTGTTTTGTCAATGTATCTTGTCACCTCATGGCAGTTGTTTAGCCCATGCTTTGTTGATGTACATCTGTGCATAATTTTTATTCACCAATAAAAAGTGAAATTTTCTGGACATATTGTCTTTTTTAAAATGAAGCGTGTGAGACACGGACAAATGAGGAAAGACAAACACAGTGCTGTGTCTTTCTTCATTTGTCTCTGTCTCTTGTGGTGTTTTTATTATGAACATGTACTACCAACATGCCCAAGTCAACCCTTGATATTTTCTTTTAGCTCTCTGCAAGCCTGTAGAATAGTTGTAGACCTGTCGAGACGAGAGGAACGGTACGACCTTCGGCTGGACGGGCAACGAACGAAGTGCCTGGTACTGTTTGTACTGGTACAAATGCCCGGCACCACTATAGTGGTGTCCTCTATTAGATGGGTAAGCCACATTAGTGTTGTCAGTGGTGTTTGTGGCACCCCATGGATTAAATGCAACGACACACTAGATCTTACTTTCCGTGATCGGATTTATAAGTTCAGTCTCTTGGGTGGCACCACGCACCTTCCAGGCCTTGCAACCTTTTTGGGGATGCCACCCAATATAGATTGAATATTTGATTTGAGCTCATTCTAACTTGCAGGTGCAAGTTAGAATTGTCTAGCCCAAGACGGGTATTTGGATATAGCAGGGAGAGGCCTTCTTCCTGCAGTGGATACCAAAATAGGCTGATGACGAGAATGAACGTATATGCAAAGAATCCACTATGAGTGCAGTGTACTTCCTGTAAGATATTTCATGTAGAATGTTTAACAAACTGTACAGTTACAGGATATTTGTTGTAGACCATTGTGAATTAGCGGACTATTGGGATAAGCTTCATGTAAGATCAACATATTTTCAAGTGAGACCATATGTTTTATGAGCTGGTTCAACACGAACGACTACAGACTGTGCTAGCAGAACAAGGATGAACGGGGATGTGAGGATAAATGTGCTAAACTTGCAGCAAGTAGTCTAAAAGAATCGGTATGACAATTGGTGAAGCATCCTTCATCAAACGTGTGATGGGAGATGAAAAAAAAAGAAAAATTATATTTTCCTTGAAGAAACAAAACCAGCTTGAAGTGAACACAGAAATGAAAGCTGAATCTAAACAAAAAAAAGAGGGGCAGTTGAATAAGCTGCCACTAGCAAGTGTTTGTGAAACATTTTTGTTCAAAGACTATCAGGTACAACAAAAGTTGTTGCAGTTAACAAGGGGAAAGACTGATGCAAAGTGAGGCTTGATGCAAATGAGGTGTGCAATGGTACGATTCTAATTTAGCAGAACCACAGTTGTATAGAGACAAGAGTTTCTGGATAAACACATGGAGGGGGTCACTTATGCGTAATAGTTAACAGCCCTTGAGTGAGCATGTCTTGCTTTAGGCTGCCTATAATTTCACTGTCTCGATCTAGACACCAATTCATTATTTGGGAGATCTTGCCACATTTGGATTCCTTCAAAATGATGAATGCTGCTTTATATTGCACTTAACTCTCAACGAGAACTACACACTAATATCTATATATGCATCTGGCATTTATTTCTGCACAGACCCCATGAAACTTTTAAGTTTTGTTTATACATTGGGCCTGTTTGATACTTGAAGGTGGCTTTCCTTGAATATTTGTATCCAATACAATGATAAAATATTGCTTTTTGTACACTATTAGTTAAAATGAAAAGCATGAAGCCAAAGGGAAAGCTCGTGCAATATATTGAACATGCTGCAGCGACGGAGCTGAAGCCATCTAGTGTTTGAGGCATGCCTGCCTAATAGCAATCCTGCTTATATCTGCTGCTGAATTCAAACATGAAACCTGTTTTTCATGCATTTATCACCTTCCTAAAGTACTGTGGGGCAAAGCTGTTGCTACATTAAGCACTGATTGACATTGAAGCAGCACTTGTAACATCTATGACAAATTTATTTAAGAAGCATCAATTGCTGAAATCCTGCAGGCAAGTTGGTAAAGTGCCGTGGTATCAGGCAGCATGAAATTGATGAGTACACAGGGTAAATGTAGATGTAAGTAAGCACTGACTTCAACCAATTTTATTACACAATACTAAAATGCTGAAATCTTGTTCACCTTACTGATGATCTATATATACAATTTCTGATATACAACACTGCTACAACTACCAGCAAAAAGAGTTTGTCACAGCCTTTGCTTAAATACAGAACACATTTAACATTATGCATTAATTGTTTTGGTGCACTTTTTTTGGTGGCATTGACATGGTCACCAGGCTAGCAGCCTGTACAGGTTGCTAAAATTTACCAGAAGATATAATTGTGGACTGCATGCATAGATGACAGCCTTTATCATGGAAAAAATAAGTCGGCTAGCTGTTACAGCATTTGCCAGTGTATGGGGCATATGGCATATTCTTCAGGCTCACATATGCATCTTCGGGGCTATAGAGCATATTTTCACCGGCTGGCTGTGTGTTATATGTTAACCTTGCAGTTTACAATTTTGTGACAGTTGCATTGCATGGGTGTGCTCCATGTCTACCAATAATCAATTGATGCACTCACTCAAAGCTAGACTAAACACACAATGTCTGCAGAAACATTGAGCCATCTGCCTGAAGGTAGCTCGGTGCACCCACAGCAACAATATGAGAACCGTATAGAATTTCTGTATATCCTAATGAAAATTTGTTAGCTGTTAAATTAATTGCTGTGCTGATAAAAATTTTGTTAACTCGCTTCAGAATGAAAGGCGTGCAATGGAAGTCTGTTCATGCAGCATTTAGCGTGAATGCATGCAGAGCTATCGCATACGCTATAGTAATGATCGGCGATAGCGTATATAGCCCAGTTTAGTACATGCAGACATATGATTTCCCGTTTGTAATCGAATTGGGCCGTATGCAACATACGGCAGTGCGTATACATCGGGAAAGCTCTTCGTTTTCCTAGCGGACGTATGTTTGGTGCATGAGGTATACATCACAAAACTGCACAATCGCTCGCGCTCAGGGAGGTCGCGTTTCGACCACGATTCTGCTTGTGAACTGCGCGCCGCAGCTGTCGCAGCGCTGCATTCAGATGGTGCGTTCATACACTCGATTCGCTGTAAGACGTCGACAGCCGTTTACGCCAGTTCTGGGCAGTTTCTTCAGTAAATGATGCCTTGCCGATATACCGCTCCTTGCCGTCACGGGGATGTTTTGATCTTTAACTGAAAACGTGTTTGTTTAGCTGCCAAAGCTAGGCACGCGCCGCCGAGGCCTTATTACACTGTATATATTGCGCAGTGACGTTGTCAGAGCGGACGGTTCGGAAAGACGCGCACGCGGAGAAAACAATTAAGCGAGAAGCGAAGTCACAACGCATAGATGCATGGTGTATTGCTCGGCAGCCACAAAAATAGAGTACGCGATCTTAATCACCCGCTGAGCTTATGAGTTGATGACAAGTCACCGAAAAAATTCAGTTTGTAGCGCAGCCTTCATTCTGCTTCTAACTGGCCCACCCTGCGAGGAAGTCGCCCAAACTCATGATAAATAAATATTTTCTCTCTCTCTCTCTCTAACTGGCCCAAGTTTGTAATGTCGCTTATATATACTATATATACATAATATACTCACGCGGTAACTGTGCTAATAGCGGCAATTAGTTTCTGCTCTCCTCGACACTCTATATCGCAATTGATGTTATTGTAGCTGTAATTAACATGAGGTGAAGAAATCATTCGCCTAGTGTACTGCGGAAAGCCACTCGGTTGCGAGTTGCCTCACGCATCTGCCGATCTCGACAACACAAAGAGTAAATAAAAGTAGAAGCACCAAACAAAGACTGATCGCTTTTGGTTACTGCAGCTTTTTCACGAGGATTTACACGTTCAACTCAGTTAATCGGCTGGGCGGACGCTTTCGTTTCGGACGGCCATGATGCCCGTAGAAATCTATCTAACCTTTAGGCGCCCTATTGGTCTACGAAAGCTACATGTAAAGTATCTCCAATAAATGACAAGACTCTTATTGGAACTGCAAGGTTGCCTGTAACAGTCTTACATGACTTTTAAGAGCCCTGTTTGTATTGGGAGGGTGCATATAGACACTCTTGACTGACCTTTAAGAATCTTATTGGTATTGGGAGAGTGCCCGTAAGAATTCCTGACTGAACTTTAAGAATGCTATTGGTATTGGGAGAGTGCCTGTAGGAATCCTTGACTGACCGTTAAGAATCCTATTTGTATTGGGAGAGTGCCTGTAGGAATTCCTGACTGACCGTTAAGAATCCTATTTGTATTGGGAGAGTGCCTGTAGGAATTCCTGACTGACCTTTAAGAATCCTATTGGTACTGGGAGAGTGCCTGTAGGAATTCCTGACTGACCTTTAAGAATCCTATTGGTACTGGGAGAGTGCCTGTAGAAATTCCTGACTGACCTTTAAGAATCCTATTGGTACTGGGAGAGTGCCTGTAGAAATTCCTGACGGACCTTCAAGAATTCTACAAGTCCATCAAGATAGCCCTGACGGATTTTTTGACCGGGATGTGCATGCTTAAAACGCGTTTTCGCACAAATACGTGCGCGGGTGCTAAAAAGAGCAGCATCGGCATGCTTAGCACGTCGTTTGGTAGAAATCCACGTGCGCGTCCTGCCAAAAGCACCATTTGCATGCACATCTTGTGGTTTTGCAGAAAACTTCATCCGCGTCTACCAAAAGATGCATGTGCATCCTTAAAACGCGTTTTCGCACAAATGCGTGCGCGGGTGCTAAAAAGAGCAGCATCGGCATGCTTAGCACGTCGTTTGGTAGAAATCCACGTGCGCGTTCTGCCAAAAGCACCATTTGCATGCACATCTTGTGGTTTTGTAGAAAACTTCATCCGCGTCTACCAAAAGATGCATGTGCATGCTTAAAACGCGTTTTCGCACAAATCCGTGCGCGGGTGCTAAAAAGAGCAGCATCGGCATGCTTAGCACGTCGTCTGGTAGAAATCCACGTGCGCGGTCTGCCAAAAGCACCATTTGCATGCACATCTTGTGGTTTTGCAGAAAACTTCATCCGCGTCTACCAAAAGATGCATGTGCATGCTTAAAACGCGTTTTCGCACAAATCGGTGCGCGGGTGCTAAAAAGAGCAGCATCGGCATGCTTAGCACGTCGTTTGGTAGAAATCCACGTGCGCGTTCTGCAAAAAGCACCATTTGCATGCACATCTTGTGGTTTTGCAGAAAACTTCATCCGCGTCTACCAAAATATGCATGTGCATGCTTAAAACGCGTTTTCGCACAAATGCGTGCGCGGGTGCTAAAAAGAGCAGCATCGGCATGCTTAGCACGTCGTTTGGTAGAAATCCACGTGCGCGTTCTGCCAAAAGCACCATTTGCATGCACATCTTGTGGTTTTGCAGAAAACTTCATCCGCGTCTACCAAAAGGTGCATGTGCATGCTTAAAACGCGTTTTCGCACAAATCCGTGCGCGGGTGCTAAAAAGAGCAGCATCGGCATGCTTAGCACGTCGTTTGGTAGAAATCCACGTGCGCGTTCTGCAAAAAGCACCATTTGCATGCACATCTCGTGGTTTTGCAGAAAACTTCATCCGCGTCTACCAAAAGATGCATGTGCATGCTTAAAACGCGTTTTCGCACAAATGCGTGCGCGGGTGCTAAAAAGAGCAGCATCGGCATGCTTAGTACGTCATTTGGTAGAAATCCACGTGCGCGTTCTGCAAAAAGCACCATTTGCATGCACATCTTGTGGTTTTGCAGAAAACTTCATCGGCGTCTACCAAAAGATGCATGTGCATGCTTAAAACGCGTTTTCGCACAAATGCGTGCGCGGGTGCTAAAAAGAGCAGCATCGGCATGCTTAGCACGTCGTTTGGTAGAAATCCACGTGCGCGTTCTGCCAAAAGCACCATTTGCATGCACATCTTGTGGTTTTGCAGAAAACTTCATCCGCGTCTACCAAAAGATGCATGTGCATGCTTAAAACGCGTTTTCGCACAAATCCGTGCGCGGGTGCTAAAAAGAGCAGCATCGGCATGCTTAGCACGTCGTTTGGTAGAAATCCACGTGCGCGTTCTGCCAAAAGCACCATTTGCATGCACATCTTGTGGTTTTGCAGAAAACTTCATCCGCGTCTACCAAAAGATGCATGTGCATGCTTAAAACGCGTTTTCGCACAAATCCGTGCGCGGGTGCTAAAAAGAGCAGCATCGGCATGCTTAGCACGTCGTTTGGTAGAAATCCACGTGCGCGTTCTGCCAAAAGCACCATTTGCATGCACATCTTGTGGTTTTGCAGAAAACTTCATCCGCGTCTACCAAAAGATGCATGTGCATGCTTAAAACGCGTTTTCGCACAAATCCGTGCGCGGGTGCTAAAAAGAGCAGCATCGGCATGCTTAGCACGTCGTTTGGTAGAAATCCACGTGCGCGTTCTGCCAAAAGCACCATTTGCATGCACATCTCGTGGTTTTGCAGAAAACTTCATCCGCGTCTACCAAAAGATGCATGTGCATGCTTAAAACGCGTTTTCGCACAAATGCGTGCGCGGGTGCTAAAAAGAGCAGCATCGGCATGCTTAGCACGTCGTTTGGTAGAAATCCACGTGCGCGTTCTGCCAAAAGCACCATTTGCATGCACATCTTGTGGTTTTGCAGAAAACTTCCGCCGCGTCTACCAAAAGATGCATGTGCATGCTTAAAACGCGTTTTCGCACAAATCCGTGCGCGGGTGCTAAAAAGAGCAGCATCGGCATGCTTAGCACGTCGTTTGGTAGAAATCCACGTGCGCGTTCTGCCAAAAGCACCATTTGCATGCACATCTTGTGGTTTTGCAGAAAACTTCATCCGCGTCTACCAAAAGATGCATGTGCATGCTTAAAACGCGTTTTCGCACAAATGCGTGCGCGGGTGCTAAAAAGAGCAGCATCGGCATGCTTAGCACGTCGTTTGGTAGAAATCCACGTGCGCGTTCTGCCAAAAGCACCATTTGCATGCACATCTTGTGGTTTTGCAGAAAACTTCATCCGCGTCTACCAAAAGATGCATGTGCATGCTTAAAACGCGTTTTCGCACAAATCCGTGCGCGGGTGCTAAAAAGAGCAGCATCGGCATGCTTAGCACGTCGTTTGGTAGAAATCCACGTGCGCGTTCTGCCAAAAGCACCATTTGCATGCACATCTTGTGGTTTTGCAGAAAACTTCATCCGCGTCTACCAAAAGATGCATGTGCATGCTTAAAACGCGTTTTCGCACAAATGCGTGCGCGGGTGCTAAAAAGAGCAGCATCGGCATGCTTAGCATGTCGTTTGGTAGAAATCCACGTGCGCGTTCTGCCAAAAGCACCATTTGCATGCACATCTTGTGGTTTTGCAGAAAACTTCATCCGCGTCTACCAAAAGATGCATGTGCATGCTTAAAACGCGTTTTCGCACAAATCCGTGCGCGGGTGCTAAAAAGAGCAGCACGTCGTTTGGTAGAAATCCACGTGCGCGTTCTGCCAAAAGCACCATTTGCATGCACATCTTGTGGTATTGCAGAAAACTTCATCCGCGTCTACCAAAAGATGCATGTGCATGCTTAAAACGCGTTTTCGCACAAATGCGTGCGCGGGTGCTTAAAAGCGCAGCATCGGCATGCTTAGCACGTCGTTTGGTAGAAATCCACGTGCGCGTTCTGCCAAAAGCACCATTTGCATGCACATCTTGTGGTTTTGCAGAAAACTTCATCCGCGTCTACCAAAAGATGCATGTGCATGCTCAAAACGCGTTTTCGCACAAATCCGTGCGCGGGTGCTAAAAAGAGCAGCATCGGCATGCTTAGCACGTCGTTTGGTAGAAATCCACGTGCGCGTTCTGCCAAAAGCACCATTTGCATGCACATCTTGTGGTTTTGCAGAAAACTTCATCCGCGTCTACCAAAAGATGCATGTGCATGCTTAAAACGCGTTTTTCGCACAAATCCGTGCGCGGGTGCTAAAAAGAGCAGCATCGGCATGCTTAGCACATCGTTTGGTAGAAATCCACGTGCGCGTTCTGCCAAAAGCACCATTTGCATGCACATCTTGTGGTTTTTCAGAAAACTTCATCCGCGTCTACCAAAAGATGCATGTGCAAGCTTAAAAACGCGTTTTCGCACAAATGCGTGCGCGGGTGCTAAAAAGAGCAGCATCGGCATGCTTAGCACGTCGTTTGGTAGAAATCCACGTGCGCGTTCTGCCAAAAGCACCATTTGCATGCACATCTTGTGGTTTTGCAGAAAACTTCATCCGCGTCTACCAAAAGATGCATGTGCATGCTTAAAACGCGTTTTCGCACAAATCCGTGCGCGGGTGCTAAAAAGAGCAGCATCGGCATGCTTAGCACGTCGTTTGCTAGAAATCCACGTGCGCGTTCTGCCAAAAGCACCATTTGCATGCACATCTTGTGGTTTTGCAGAAAACTTCATCCGCGTCTACCAAAAGATGCATGTGCATGCTTAAAACGCGTTTTCGCACAAATCCGTGCGCGGGTGCTAAAAAGAGCAGCATCGGCATGCTTAGCACGTCGTCTGGTAGAAATCCACGTGCGCGTTTTGCAAAAAGCACCATTTGCATGCACATCTTCTGGTTTTGCAGAAAACTTCATCCGCGTCTACCAAAAGATGCATGTGCATGCTTAAAACGCGTTTTCGCACAAATGCGTGCGCGGGTGCTAAAAAGAGCAGCATCGGCATGCTTAGCACGTCGTTTGGTAGAAATCCACGTGCGCGTTCTGCCAAAAGCACCATTTGCATGCACATCTTGTGGTTTTGCAGAAAACTTCATCCGCGTCTACCAAAAGATGCATGTGCATGCTTAAAACGCGTTTTCGCACAAATCCGTGCGCGGGTGCTAAAAAGAGCAGCATCGGCATGCTTAGCACGTCGTTTGGTAGAAATCCACGTGCGCGTTCTGCCAAAAGCACCATTTGCATGCACATCTTGTGGTTTTGCAGAAAACTTCATCCGCGTCTACCAAAAGATGCATGTGCATGCTTAAAACGCGTTTTCGCACAAATCCGTGCGCGGGTGCTAAAAAGAGCAGCATCGGCATGCTTAGCACGTCGTTTGGTAGAAATCCACGTGCGCGTTCTGCCAAAAGCACCATTTGCATGCACATCTTGTGGTTTTGCAGAAAACTTCATCCGCGTCTACCAAAAGATGCATGTGCATGCTTAAAACGCGTTTTCGCACAAATCCGTGCGCGGGTGCTAAAAAGAGCAGCATCGGCATGCTTAGCACGTCGTTTGGTAGAAGTCCACGTGCGCGTTCTGCCAAAAGCACCATTTGCATGCACATCTTGTGGTTTTGCAGAAAACTTCATCCGCGTCTACCAAAAGATGCATGTGCATGCTTAAAACGCGTTTTCGCACAAATCCGTGCGCGGGTGCTAAAAAGAGTAGCATCGGCATGCTTAGCACGTCGTTTGGTAGAAATCCACGTGCGCGTTCTGCCAAAAGCACCATTTGCATGCACATCTTGTGGTTTTGCAGAAAACTTCATCCGCATCTACCAAAAGATGCATGTGCATGCTTAAAACGCGTTTTCGCACAAATGCGTGCGCGGGTGCTAAAAAGAGCAGCATCGGCATGCTTAGCACGTCGTTTGGTAGAAATCCACGTGCGCGTTCTCCCAAAAGCACCATTTGCATGCACATCTTGTGGTTTTGCAGAAAACTTCATCCGCGTCTACCAAAAGATGCATGTGCATGCTTAAAACGCGTTTTCGCACAAATCCATGCGCGGGTGCTAAAAAGAGCAGCATCGGCATGCTTAGCACGTCGTTTGGTAGAAATCCACGTGCGCGTTCTGCCAAAAGCACCATTTGCATGCACATCTTGTGGTTTTGCAGAAAACTTCATCCGCGTCTACCAAAAGATGCATGTGCATGCTTAAAACGCGTTTTCGCACAAATCCGTGCGCGGGTGCTAAAAAGAGCAGCATCGGCATGCTTAGCACGTCGTTTGGTAGAAATCCACGTGCGCGTTCTGCCAAAAGCACCATTTGCATGCACATCTTGTGGTTTTGCAGAAAACTTCATCCGCGTCTACCAAAAGATGCATGTGCATGCTTAAAACGCGTTTTCGCACAAATCCGTGCGCGGGTGCTAAAAAGAGCAGCATCGGCATGTTTAGCACGTCGTTTGGTAGAAATCCACGTGCGCGTTCTGCCAAAAGCACCATTTGCATGCACATCTTGTGGTTTTGCAGAAAACTTCATCCGCGTCTACCAAAAGATGCATGTGCATGCTTAAAACGCGTTTTCGCACAAATCCGTGCGCGGGTGCTAAAAAGAGCAGCATCGGCATGCTTAGCACATCGTTTGGTAGAAATCCACGTGCGCGTTCTGCCAAAAGCACCATTTGCATGCACATCTTGTGGTTTTTCAGAAAACTTCATCCGCGTCTACCAAAAGATGCATGTGCAAGCTTAAAACGCGTTTTCGCACAAATGCGTGCGCGGGTGCTAAAAAGAGCAGCATCGGCATGCTTAGCACGTCGTTTGGTAGAAATCCACGTGCGCGTTCTGCCAAAAGCACCATTTGCATGCACATCTAGTGGTTTTGCAGAAAACTTCATCCGCGTCTACCAAAAAATGCATGTGCATGCTTAAAACGCGTTTTCGCACAAATCCGTGCGCGGGTGCTAAAAAGAGCAGCATCGGCATGCTTAGCACGTCGTTTGCTAGAAATCCACGTGCGCGTTCTGCCAAAAGCACCATTTGCATGCACATCTTGTGGTTTTGCAGAAAACTTCATCCGCGTCTACCAAAAGATGCATGTGCATGCTTAAAACGCGTTTTCGCACAAATCCGTGCGCGGGTGCTAAAAAGAGCAGCATCGGCATGCTTAGCACGTCGTCTGGTAGAAATCCACGTGCGCGTTTTGCAAAAAGCACCATTTGCATGCACATCTTCTGGTTTTACAGAAAACTTCATCCGCGTCTACCAAAAGATGCATGTGCATGCTTAAAACGCGTTTTCGCACAAATGCGTGCGCGGGTGCTAAAAAGAGCAGCATCGGCATGCTTAGCACGTCGTTTGGTAGAAATCCACGTGCGCGTTCTGCCAAAAGCACCATTTGCATGCACATCTTGTGGTTTTGCAGAAAACTTCATCCGCGTCTACCAAAAGATGCATGTGCATGCTTAAAACGCGTTTTCGCACAAATCCGTGCGCGGGTGCTAAAAAGAGCAGCATCGGCATGCTTAGCACGTCGTTTGGTAGAAATCCACGTGCGCGTTCTGCCAAAAGCACCATTTGCATGCACATCTTGTGGTTTTGCAGAAAACTTCATCCGCGTCTACCAAAAGATGCATGTGCATGCTTAAAACGCGTTTTCGCACAAATCCGTGCGCGGGTGCTAAAAAGAGCAGCATCGGCATGCTTAGCACGTCGTTTGGTAGAAATCCACGTGCGCGTTCTGCCAAAAGCACCATTTGCATGCACATCTTGTGGTTTTGCAGAAAACTTCATCCGCGTCTACCAAAAGATGCATGTGCATGCTTAAAACGCGTTTTCGCACAAATCCGTGCGCGGGTGCTAAAAAGAGCAGCATCGGCATGCTTAGCACGTCGTTTGGTAGAAGTCCACGTGCGCGTTCTGCCAAAAGCACCATTTGCATGCACATCTTGTGGTTTTGCAGAAAACTTCATCCGCGTCTACCAAAAGATGCATGTGCATGCTTAAAACGCGTTTTCGCACAAATCCGTGCGCGGGTGCTAAAAAGAGTAGCATCGGCATGCTTAGCACGTCGTTTGGTAGAAATCCACGTGCGCGTTCTGCCAAAAGCACCATTTGCATGCACATCTTGTGGTTTTGCAGAAAACTTCATCCGCATCTACCAAAAGATGCATGTGCATGCTTAAAACGCGTTATCGCACAAATGCGTGCGCGGGTGCTAAAAAGAGCAGCATCGGCATGCTTAGCACGTCGTTTGGTAGAAATCCACGTGCGCGTTCTCCCAAAAGCACCATTTGCATGCACATCTTGTGGTTTTGCAGAAAACTTCATCCGCGTCTACCAAAAGATGCATGTGCATGCTTAAAACGCGTTTTCGCACAAATCCATGCGCGGGTGCTAAAAAGAGCAGCATCGGCATGCTTAGCACGTCGTTTGGTAGAAATCCACGTGCGCGTTCTGCCAAAAGCACCATTTGCATGCACATCTTGTGGTTTTGCAGAAAACTTCATCCGCGTCTACCAAAAGATGCATGTGCATGCTTAAAACGCGTTTTCGCACAAATCCGTGCGCGGGTGCTAAAAAGAGCAGCATCGGCATGCTTAGCACGTCGTTTGGTAGAAATCCACGTGCGCGTTCTGCCAAAAGCACCATTTGCATGCACATCTTGTGGTTTTGCAGAAAACTTCATCCGCGTCTACCAAAAGATGCATGTGCATGCTTAAAACGCGTTTTCGCACAAATCCGTGCGCGGGTGCTAAAAAGAGCAGCATCGGCATGTTTAGCACGTCGTTTGGTAGAAATCCACGTGCGCGTTCTGCCAAAAGCACCATTTGCATGCACATCTTGTGGTTTTGCAGAAAACTTCATCCGCGTCTACCAAAAGATGCATGTGCATGCTTAAAACGCGTTTTCGCACAAATCCGTGCGCGGGTGCTAAAAAGAGCAGCATCGGCATGCTTAGCACGTCGTTTGGTAGAAGTCCACGTGCGCGTTCTGCCAAAAGCACCATTTGCATGCACATCTTGTGGTTTTGCAGAAAACTTCATCCGCGTCTACCAAAAGATGCATGTGCATGCTTAAAACGCGTTTTCGCACAAATCCGTGCGCGGGTGCTAAAAAGAGCAGCATCGGCATGCTTAGCACGTCGTTTGGTAGAAATCCACGTGCGCGTTCTGCCAAAAGCACCATTTGCATGCACATCTTGTGGTTTTGCAGAAAACTTCATCCGCGTCTACCAAAAGATGCATGTGCATGCTTAAAACGCGTTTTCGCACAAATGCGTGCGCGGGTGCTAAAAAGAGCAGCATCGGCATGCTTAGCACGTCGTTTGGTAGAAATCCACGTGCGCGTTCTGCCAAAAGCACCATTTGCATGCACATCTTGTGGTTTTGCAGAAAACTTCATCCGCGTCTACCAAAAGATGCATGTGCATGCTTAAAACGCGTTTTCGCACAAATGCTTGCGCGGGTGCTAAAAAGAGCAGCATCGGCATGCTTAGCACGTCGTTTGGTAGAAATCCACGTGCGCGTTCTGCCAAAAGCACCATTTGAATGCACATCTTGTGGTTTTGCAGAAAACTTCATCCGCGTCTACCAAAATATGCATGTGCATGCTTAAAACGCGTTTTCGCACAAATCCGTGCGCGGGTGCTAAAAAGAGCAGCATCGGCATGCTTAGCACGTCGTTTGGTAGAGATCCACGTGCGCGTTCTGCCAAAAGCACCATTTGCATGCACATCTTGTGGTTTTGCAGAAAACTTCATCCGCGTCTACCAAAAGATGCATGTGCATGCTTAAAACGCGTTTTCGCACAAATCCGTGCGCGGGTGCTAAAAAGAGCAGCATCGGCATGCTTAGCACGTCGTTTGGTAGAAATCCACGTGCGCGTTCTGCCAAAAGCACCATTTGCATGCACATCTTGTGGTTTTGCAGAAAACTTCATCCGCGTCTACGAAAAGATGCATGTGCATGCTTAAAACGCGTTTTCGCACAAATGCGTGCGCGGGTGCTAAAAAGAGCAGCATCGGCATGCTTAGCACGTCGTTTGGTAGAAATCCACGTGCGCGTTCTGCCAAAAGCACCATTTGCATGCACATCTTGTGGTTTTGCAGAAAACTTCATCCGCGTCTACCAAAAGATGCATGTGCATGCTTAAAACGCGTTTTCGCACAAATCCGTGCGCGGGTGCTAAAAAGAGCAGCATCGGCATGCTAAGCACGTCGTTTGGTAGAAATCCACGTGCGCGTTCTGCCAAAAGCACCATTTGCATGCACATCTTGTGGTTTTGCAGAAAACTTCATCCGCGTCTACCAAAAGATGCATGTGCATGCTTAAAACGCGTTTTCGCACAAATCCGTGCGCGGGTGCTAAAAAGAGCAGCATCGGCATGCTTAGCACGTCGTTTGGTAGAAATCCACGTGCGCGTTCTGCCAAAAGCACCATTTGCATGCACATCTTGTGGTTTTGCAGAAAACTTCATCCGCGTCTACCAAAAGATGCATGTGCATGCTTAAAACGTGTTTTCGCACAAATGCGTGCGCGGGTGCTAAAAAGAGCAGCATCGGCATGCTTAGCACGTCGTTTGGTAGAAATCCACGTGCGCGTTCTGCCAAAAGCACCATTTGCATGCACATCTTGTGGTTTTGCAGAAAACTTCATCCGCGTCTACCAAAAGATGCATGTGCATGCTTAAAACGCGTTTTCGCACAAATCCGTGCGCGGGTGCTAAAAAGAGCAGCATCGGCATGCTTAGCACGTCGTTTGGTAGAAATCCACGTGCGCGTTCTGCCAAAAGCACCATTTGCATGCACATCTTGTGGTTTTGCAGAAAACTTCATCCGCGTCTACCAAAAGATGCATGTGCATGCTTAAAACGCGTTTTCGCACAAATCCGTGCGCGGGTGCTAAAAAGAGCAGCATCGGCATGCTTAGCACGTCGTTTGGTAGAAATCCACGGCGCGTTCTGCAAAAAGCACCATTTGCATGCACATCTTGTGGTTTTGCAGAAAACTTCATCCGCGTCTACTAAAAGATGCATGTGCATGCTTAAAACGCGTTTTCGCACAAATGCGCGCGCGGGTGCTAAAAAGAGCAGCATCGGCATGCTTAGCACGTCGTTTGGTAGAAATCCACATGCGCGTTCTGCAAAAAGCACCATTTGCATGCACATCTTGTGGTTTTGCAGAAAACTTCATCCACATCTACCAAAAGATGCATGTGCATGCTTAAAACGCGTTTTCGCACAAATGCGTGCGCGGGTGCTAAAAAGAGCAGCATCGGCATGCTTAGCACGTCGTTTGGTAGAAATCCACGTGCGCGTTCTGCCAAAAGCACCATTTGCATGCACATCTTGTGGTTTTGCAGAAAACTTCATCCGCGTCTACCAAAACATGCATGTGCATGCTTAAAACGCGTTTTCGCACAAATGCGTGCGCGGGTGCTAAAAGGAGCAGCATCGGCATGCTTAGCACGTCGTTTGGTAGAAATCCACGTGCGCGTTCTGCCAAAAGCACCATTTGCATGCACATCTTGTGGTTTTGCAGAAAACTTCATCCGCGTCTACCAAAAGATGCATGTGCATGCTTAAAACGCGTTTTCGCACAAATCCGTGCGCGGGTGCTAAAAAGAGCAGCATCGGCATGCTTAGCACGTCGTTTGGTAGAAATCCACGTGCGCGTTCTGCCAAAAGCACCATTTGCATGCACATCTTGTGGTTTTGCAGAAAACTTCATCCGCGTCTTCCAAAAGATGCATGTGCATGCTTAAAACGCATTTTCGCACAAATCCGTGCGCGGGTGCTAAAAAGAGCAGCATCGGCATGCTTAGCACGTCGTTTGGTAGAAATCCACGTGCGCGTTCTGCAAAAAGCACCATTTGCATGCACATGTTGTGGTTTTGCAGAAAACTTCATCCGCGTCTACCAAAAGATGCATGTGCATGCTTAAAACGCGTTTTCGCACAAATGCGTGCGCGGGTGCTAAAAAGAGTAGCATCGGCATGCTTAGCACGTCGTTTGGTAGAAATCCACGTGCGCGTTCTGCAAAAAGCACCATTTGCATGCACATCTTGTGGTTTTGCAGAAAACTTCATCCGCGTCTACCAAAAGATGCATGTGCATGCTTAAAACGCGTTTTCGCACAAATGCGTGCGCGGGTGCTAAAAAGAGCAGCATCGGCATGCTTAGCACGTCGTTTGGTAGAAATCCACGTGCGCGTTCTGCCAAAAGCACCATTTGCATGCACATCTTGTGGTTTTGCAGAAAACTTCATCCGCGTCTACCAAAAGATGCATGTGCATGCTTAAAACGCGTTTTCGCACAAATGCGTGCGCGGGTGCTAAAAAGAGTAGCATCGGCATGCTTAGCACGTCGTTTGGTAGAAATCCACGTGCGCGTTCTGCAAAAAGCACCATTTGCATGCACATCTTGTGGTTTTGCAGAAAACTTCATCCGCGTCTACCAAAAGATGCATGTGCATGCTTAAAACGCGGTTTCGCACAAATCCGTGCGCGGGTGCTAAAAAGAGCAGCATCGGCATGCTTAGCACGTCGTTTGGTAGAAATCCACGTGCGCGTTCTGCAAAAAGCACCATTTGCATGCACATCTTGTGGTTTTGAAGAAAACTTCATCCGCGTCTACCAAAATATGCATGTGCATGCTTAAAACGCGTTTTCGCACAAATGCGTGCGCGGGTGCTAAAAAGAGCAGCATCGGCATGCTTAGCACGTCGTTTGGTAGAAATCCACGTGCGCGTTCTGCCAAAAGCACCATTTGCATGCACATCTTGTGGTTTTGCAGAAAACTTCATCCGCGTCTACCAAAAGATGCATGTGCATGCTTAAAACGCGTTTTCGCACAAATGCGTGCGCGGGTGCTAAAAAGAGTAGCATCGGCATGCTTAGCACGTCGTTTGGTAGAAATCCACGTGCGCGTTCTGCAAAAAGCACCATTTGCATGCACATCTTGTGGTTTTGCAGAAAACTTCATCCGCGTCTACCAAAAGATGCATGTGCATGCTTAAAACGCGGTTTCGTACAAATCCGTGCGCGGGTGCTAAAAAGAGCAGCATCGGCATGCTTAGCACGTCGTTTGGTAGAAATCCACGTGCGCGTTCTGCAAAAAGCACCATTTGCATGCACATCTTGTGGTTTTGCAGAAAACTTCATCCGCGTCTACCAAAAGATGCATGTGCATGCTTAAAACGCGGTTTCGTACAAATCCGTGCGCGGGTGCTAAAAAGAGCAGCATCGGCATGCTTAGCACGTCGTTTGGTAGAAATCCACGTGCGCGTTCTGCAAAAAGCACCATTTGCATGCACATCTTGTGGTTTTGAAGAAAACTTCATCCGCGTCTACCAAAATATGCATGTGCATGCTTAAAACGCGTTTTCGCACAAATGCGTGCGCGGGTGCTAAAAAGAGCAGCATCGGCATGCTTAGCACGTCGTTTGGTAGAAATCCACGTGCGTGTTCTGCCAAAAGCACCATTTGCATGCACATCTTGTGGTTTTGCAGAAAACTTCATCCGCGTCTACCAAAAGATGCATGTGCATGCTTAAAACGCGTTTTCGCACAAATCCGTGCGCGGGTGCTAAAAAGAGCAGCATCGGCATGCTTAGCATGTCGTTTGGTAGAAATCCACGTGTGCGTTCTGCAAAAAGCACCATTTGCATGCACATCTTGTGGTTTTGCAGAAAACTTCATCCGCGTCTACCAAAAGATGCATGTGCATGCTTAAAACGCGTTTTCGCACAAATGCGTGCGCGGGTGCTAAAAAGAGCAGCATCGGCATGCTTAGTACGTCGTTTGGTAAAAATCCACGTGCGCGTTCTGCAAAAAGCACCATTTGCATGCACATCTTGTGGTTTTGCAGAAAACTTCATCCGCGTCTACCAAAAGATGCATGTGCATGCTTAAAACGTGTTTTCGCACAAATGCGTGCGCGGGTGCTAAAAAGAGCAGCATCGGCATGCTTAGCACGTCGTTTGGTAGAAATCCACGTGCGCGTTCTGCCAAAAGCACCATTTGCATGCACATCTTGTGGTTTTGCAGAAAACTTCATCCGCGTCTACCAAAAGATGCATGTGCATGCTTAAAACGCGTTTTCGCACAAATCCGTGCGCGGGTGCTAAAAAGAGCAGCATCGGCATGCTTAGCACGTCGTTTGGTAGAAATCCACGTGCGCGTTCTGCCAAAAGCACCATTTGCATGCACATCTTGTGGTTTTGCAGAAAACTTCATCCGCGTCTACCAAAAGATGCATGTGCATGCTTAAAACGCGTTTTCGCACAAATCCGTGCGCGGGTGCTAAAAAGAGCAGCATCGGCATGCTTAGCACGTCGTTTGGTAGAAATCCACGTGCGCGTTCTGCAAAAAGCACCATTTGTATGCACATCTTGTGGTTTTGCAGAAAACTTCATCCGCGTCTACTAAAAGATGCATGTGCATGCTTAAAACGCGTTTTCGCACAAATGCGCGCGCGGGTGCTAAAAAGAGCAGCATCGGCATGCTTAGCACGTCGTTTGGTAGAAATCCACATGCGCGTTCTGCAAAAAGCACCATTTGCATGCACATCTTGTGGTTTTGCAGAAAACTTCATCCACATCTACCAAAAAATGCATGTGCATGCTTAAAACGCGTTTTCGCACAAATGCGTGCGCGGGTGCTAAAAAGAGCAGCATCGGCATGCTTAGCACGTCGTTTGGTAGAAATCCACGTGCGCGTTCTGCCAAAAGCACCATTTGCATGCACATCTTGTGGTTTTGCAGAAAACTTCATCCGCGTCTACCAAAAGATGCATGTGCATGCTTAAAACGCGTTTTCGCACAAATGCGTGCGCGGGTGCTAAAAGGAGCAGCATCGGCATGCTTAGCACGTCGTTTGGTAGAAATCCACGTGCGCGTTCTGCCAAAAGCACCATTTGCATGCACATCTTGTGGTTTTGCAGAAAACTTCATCCGCGTCTACCAAAAGATGCATGTGCATGCTTAAAACGCGTTTTCGCACAAATGCGTGCGCGGGTGCTAAAAAGAGCAGCATCGGCATGCTTAGCACCTCGTTTGGTAGAAATCCACGTGCGCGTTCTGCCAAAAGCACCATTTGCATGCACATCTTGTGGTTTTGCAGAAAACTTCATCCGCGTCTACCAAAAGATGCATGTGCATGCTTAAAACGCGGTTTCGCACAAATCCGTGCGCGGGTGCTAAAAAGAGCAGCATCGGCATGCTTAGCACGTCGTTTGGTAGAAATCCACGTGCGCGTTCTGCAAAAAGCACCATTTGCATGCACATCTGGTGGTTTTGAAGAAAACTTCATCCGCGTCTACCAAAATATGCATGTGCATGCTTAAAACGCGTTTTCGCACAAATGCGTGCGCGGGTGCTAAAAAGAGCAGCATCGGCATGCTTAGCACGTCGTTTGGTAGAAATCCACGTGCGTGTTCTGCCAAAAGCACCATTTGCATGCACATCTTGTGGTTTTGCAGAAAACTTCATCCGCGTCTACCAAAAGATGCATGTGCATGCTTAAAACGCGTTTTCGCACAAATGCGTGCGCGGGTGCTAAAAACAGTAGCATCGGCATGCTTAGCACGTCGTTTGGTAGAAATCCACGTGCGCGTTCTGCAAAAAGCACCATTTGCATGCACATCTTGTGGTTTTGCAGAAAACTTCATCCGCGTCTACCAAAAGATGCATGTGCATGCTTAAAACGCGGTTTCGTACAAATCCGTGCGCGGGTGCTAAAAAGAGCAGCATCGGCATGCTTAGCACGTCGTTTGGTAGAAATCCACGTGCGCGTTCTGCAAAAAGCACCATTTGCATGCACATCTTGTGGTTTTGAAGAAAACTTCATCCGCGTCTACCAAAATATGCATGTGCATGCTTAAAACGCGTTTTCGCACAAATGCGTGCGCGGGTGCTAAAAAGAGCAGCATCGGCATGCTTAGCACGTCGTTTGGTAGAAATCCACGTGCGTGTTCTGCCAAAAGCACCATTTGCATGCACATCTTGTGGTTTTGCAGAAAACTTCATCCGCGTCTACCAAAAGATGCATGTGCATGCTTAAAACGCGTTTTCGCACAAATCCGTGCGCGGGTGCTAAAAAGAGCAGCATCGGCATGCTTAGCATGTCGTTTGGTAGAAATCCACGTGTGCGTTCTGCAAAAAGCACCATTTGCATGCACATCTTGTGGTTTTGCAGAAAACTTCATCCGCGTCTACCAAAAGATGCATGTGCATGCTTAAAACGCGTTTTCGCACAAATGCGTGCGCGGGTGCTAAAAAGAGCAGCATCGGCATGCTTAGTACGTCGTTTGGTAAAAATCCACGTGCGCGTTCTGCAAAAAGCACCATTTGCATGCACATCTTGTGGTTTTGCAGAAAACTTCATCCGCGTCTACCAAAAGATGCATGTGCATGCTTAAAACGCGGTTTCGTACAAATCCGTGCGCGGGTGCTAAAAAGAGCAGCATCGGCATGCTTAGCACGTCGTTTGGTAGAAATCCACGTGCGCGTTCTGCAAAAAGCACCATTTGCATGCACATCTTGTGGTTTTGAAGAAAACTTCATCCGCGTCTACCAAAATATGCATGTGCATGCTTAAAACGCGTTTTCGCACAAATGCGTGCGCGGGTGCTAAAAAGAGCAGCATCGGCATGCTTAGCACGTCGTTTGGTAGAAATCCACGTGCGTGTTCTGCCAAAAGCACCATTTGCATGCACATCTTGTGGTTTTGCAGAAAACTTCATCCGCGTCTACCAAAAGATGCATGTGCATGCTTAAAACGCGTTTTCGCACAAATCCGTGCGCGGGTGCTAAAAAGAGCAGCATCGGCATGCTTAGCATGTCGTTTGGTAGAAATCCACGTGTGCGTTCTGCAAAAAGCACCATTTGCATGCACATCTTGTGGTTTTGCAGAAAACTTCATCCGCGTCTACCAAAAGATGCATGTGCATGCTTAAAACGCGTTTTCGCACAAATGCGTGCGCGGGTGCTAAAAAGAGCAGCATCGGCATGCTTAGTACGTCGTTTGGTAAAAATCCACGTGCGCGTTCTGCAAAAAGCACCATTTGCATGCACATCTTGTGGTTTTGCAGAAAACTTCATCCGCGTCTACCAAAAGATGCATGTGCATGCTTAAAACGTGTTTTCGCACAAATGCGTGCGCGGGTGCTAAAAAGAGCAGCATCGGCATGCTTAGCACGTCGTTTGGTAGAAATCCACGTGCGCGTTCTGCCAAAAGCACCATTTGCATGCACATCTTGTGGTTTTGCAGAAAACTTCATCCGCGTCTACCAAAAGATGCATGTGCATGCTTAAAACGCGTTTTCGCACAAATCCGTGCGCGGGTGCTAAAAAGAGCAGCATCGGCATGCTTAGCACGTCGTTTGGTAGAAATCCACGTGCGCGTTCTGCCAAAAGCACCATTTGCATGCACATCTTGTGGTTTTGCAGAAAACTTCATCCGCGTCTACCAAAAGATGCATGTGCATGCTTAAAACGCGTTTTCGCCCAAATCCGTGCGCGGGTGCTAAAAAGAGCAGCATCGGCATGCTTAGCACGTCGTTTGGTAGAAATCCACGTGCGCGTTCTGCAAAAAGCACCATTTGCATGCACATGTTGTGGTTTTGCAGAAAACTTCATCCGCGTCTACCAAAAGATGCATGTGCATGCTTAAAACGCGTTTTCGCACAAATGCGTGCGCGGGTGCTAAAAAGAGTAGCATCGGCATGCTTAGCACGTCGTTTGGTAGAAATCCACGTGCGCGTTCTGCAAAAAGCACCATTTGCATGCACATCTTGTGGTTTTGCAGAAAACTTCATCCGCGTCTACCAAAAGATGCATGTGCATGCTTAAAACGCGGTTTCGCACAAATCCGTGCGCGGGTGCTAAAAAGAGCAGCATCGGCATGCTTAGCACGTCATTTGGTAGAAATCCACGTGCGCGTTCTGCAAAAAGCACCATTTGCATGCACATCTTGTGGTTTTGAAGAAAACTTCATCCGCGTCTACCAAAATATGCATGTGCATGCTTAAAACGCGTTTTCGCACAAATCCGTGCGCGGGTGCTAAAAAGAGCAGCATCGGCATGCTTAGCACGTCGTTTGGTAGAAATCCATGTGCGCGTTCTGCCAAAAGCACCATTTGCATGCACATCTTGTGGTTTTGCAGAAAACTTCATCCGCGTCTACCAAAAGATGCATGTGCATGCTTAAAACGCGTTTTCGCACAAATCCGTGCGCGGGTGCTAAAAAGAGCAGCATCGGCATGCTTAGCACGTCGTTTGGTAGAAATCCACGTGCGCGTTCTGCCAAAAGCACCATTTGCATGCACATCTTGTGGTTTTGCAGAAAACTTCATCCGCGTCTACCAAAAGATGCATGTGCATGCTTAAAACGCGTTTTCGCACAAATCCGTGCGCGGGTGCTAAAAAGAGCAGCATCGGCATGCTTAGCACGTCGTTTGGAAGAAATCCACGTGCGCGATCTGCCAAAAGCACCATTTGCATGCACATCTTGTGGTTTTGCAGAAAACTTCATCCGCGTCTACCAAAAGATGCATGTGCATGCTTAAAACGCGTTTTCGCACAAATCCGTGCGCGGGTGCTAAAAAGAGCAGCATCGGCATGCTTAGCACGTCGTTTGGTAGAAATCCACGTGCGCGTTCTGCAAAAAGCACCATTTGCATGCACATCTTGTGGTTTTTCAGAAAACTTCATCCGCGTCTACCAAAAGATGCATGTGCATGCTTAAAACGCGTTTTCGCACAAATGCGCGCGCGGGTGCTAAAAAGAGCAGTTCGGCATGCTTAGCACGTCGTTTGGTAGAAATCCACGTGCGCGTTCTGCAAAAAGCACCATTTGCATGCACATCTTGTGGTTTTGCAGAAAACTTCATCCGCATCTACCAAAAGATGCATGTGCATGCTTAAAACGCGTTTTCGCACAAATGCGTGCGCGGGTGCTAAAAAGAGCAGCATCGGCATGCTTAGCACGTCGTTTGGTAGAAATCCACGTGCGCGTTCTGCCAAAAGCACCATTTGCATGCACATCTTGTGGTTTTGCAGAAAACTTCATCTGCGTCTACCAAAAGTTGCATGTGCATGCTTAAAACGCGTTTTCGCACAAATGCGTGCGCGGGTGCTAAAAGGAGCAGCATCGGCATGCTTAGCACGTCGTTTGGTAGAAATCCACGTGCGCGTTCTGCCAAAAGCACCATTTGCATGCACATCTTGTGGTTTTGCAGAAAACTTCATCCGCGTCTACCAAAAGATGCATGTGCATGCTTAAAATGCGTTTTCGCACAAATCCGTGCGCGGGTGCTAAAAAGAGCAGCATCGGCATGCTTAGCACGTCGTTTGGAAGAAATCCACGTGCGCGATCTGCCAAAAGCACCATTTGCATGCACATCTTGTGGTTTTGCAGAAAACTTCATCCGCGTCTACCAAAAGATGCATGTGCATGCTTAAAACGCGTTTTCGCACAAATCCGTGCGCGGGTGCTAAAAAGAGCAGCATCGGCATGCTTAGCACGTCGTTTGGTAGAAATCCACGTGCGCGTTCTGCAAAAAGCACCATTTGCATGCACATGTTGTGGTTTTGCAGAAAACTTTATCCGCGTCTACCAAAAGATGCATGTGCATGCTTAAAACGCGTTTTCGCACAAATGCGTGCGCGGGTGCTAAAAAGAGTAGCATCGGCATGCTTAGCACGTCGTTTGGTAGAAATCCACGTGCGCGTTCTGCAAAAAGCACCATTTGCATGCACATCTTGTGGTTTTGCAGAAAACTTCATCCGCGTCTACCAAAAGATGCATGTGCATGCTTAAAACGCGGTTTCGCACAAATCCGTGCGCGGGTGCTAAAAAGAGCAGCATCGGCATGCTTAGCACGTCGTTTGGTAGAAATCCACGTGCGCGTTCTGCCAAAAGCACCATTTGCATGCACATCTTGTGGTTTTGCAGAAAACTTCATCCGCGTCTACCAAAAGATGCATGTGCATGCTTAAAACGCGTTTTCGCACAAATGCGTGCGCGGGTGCTAAAAAGAGTAGCATCGGCATGCTTAGCACGTCGTTTGGTAGAAATCCACGTGCGCGTTCTGCAAAAAGCACCATTTGCATGCACATCTTGTGGTTTTGCAGAAAACTTCATCCGCGTCTACCAAAAGATGCATGTGCATGCTTAAAACGCGTTTTCGCACAAATCCGTGCGCGGGTGCTAAAAAGAGCAGCATCGGCATGCTTAGCACGTCGTTTGGTAGAAATCCACGTGCGCGTTCTGCCAAAAGCACCATTTGCATGCACATCTTGTGGTTTTGCAGAAAACTTCATCCGCGTCTACCAAAAGATGCATGTGCATGCTTAAAACGCGTTTTCGCACAAATCCGTGCGCGGGTGCTAAAAAGAGCAGCATCGGCATGCTTAGCACGTCGTTTGGTAGAAATCCACGTGCGCGTTCTGCCAAAAGCACCATTTGCATGCACATCTTGTGGTTTTGCAGAAAACTTCATCCGCGTCTACCAAAAGATGCATGTGCATGCTTAAAACGCGTTTTCGCACACATCCGTGCGCGGGTGCTAAAAAGAGCAGCATCGGCATGCTTAGCACGTCGTTTGGTAGAAATCCACGTGCGCGTTCTGCCAAAAGCACCATTTGCATGCAAATCTTGTGGTTTTGCAGAAAACTTCATCCGCGTCTACCAAAAGATGCATGTGCATGCTTAAAACGCGTTTTCGCACAAATCCGTGCGCGGGTGCTAAAAAGAGCAGCATCGGCATGCTTAGCACGTCGTTTGGTAGAAATCCACGTGCGCGTTCTGCCAAAAGCACCATTTGCATGCACATCTTGTGGTTTTGCAGAAAACTTCATCCGCGTCTACCAAAAGATGCATGTGCATGCTTAAAACGCGTTTTCGCACAAATGCGTGCGCGGCTGCTAAAAAGAGCAGCATCGGCATGCTTAGCACGTCGTTTGGTAGAAATCCACGTGCGCGTTCTGCCAAAAGCACCATTTGCATGCACATCTTGTGGTTTTGCAGAAAACTTCATCCGCGTCTACCAAAAGATGCATGTGCATGCTTAAAACGCGTTTTCGCACAAATGCGTGCGCGGGTGCTAAAAAGAGCAGCATCGGCATGCTTAGCACGTCGTTTGGTAGAAATCCACGTGCGCGTTCTGCCAAAAGCACCATTTGCATGCACATCTTGTGGTTTTGCAGAAAACTTCATCCGCGTCTACCAAAAGATGCATGTGCATGCTTAAAACGCGTTTTCGCACAAATCCGTGCGCGGGTGCTAAAAAGAGCAGCATCGGCATGCTTAGCGCGTCGTTTGGTAGAAATCCACGTGCGCGTTCTGCCAAAAGCACCATTTGCATGCACATCTTGTGGTTTTGCAGAAAACTTCATCCGCGTCTACCAAAAGATGCTGCAGAAAACTTCATCCGCGTCTACCAAAAGATGCATGTGCATGCTTAAAACGCGTTTTCGCACAAATGCGTGCGCGGGTGCTAAAAAGAGCAGCATCGGCATGCTTAGCACGTCGTTTGGTAGAAATCCACGTGCGCGTTCTGCCAAAAGCACCATTTGCATGCACATCTTGTGGTTTTGCAGAAAACTTCATCCGCGTCTACCAAAAGATGCATGTGCATGCTTAAAACGCGTTTTCGCACAAATGCGTGCGCGGGTGCTAAAAAGAGCAGCATCGGCATGCTTAGTACGTCGTTTGGTAGAAATCCACGTGCGCGTTCTGCAAAAAGCACCATTTGCACGCACATCCTGTGGTTTTGCAGAAAACTTCATCCGCGTCTACCAAAAGATGCATGTGCATGCTTAAAACGCGTTTTCGCACAAATGCGTGCGCGGGTGCTAAAAAGAGCAGCATCGGCATGCTTAGCACGTCGTTTGGTAGAAATCCACGTGCGCGTTCTGCCAAAAGCACCATTTGCATGCACATCTTGTGGTTTTGCAGAAAACTTCATCCGCGTCTACCAAAAGATGCATGTGCATGTTTAAAACGCGTTTTCGCACAAATGCGTGCGCGGGTGCTAAAAAGAGCAGCATCGGCATGCTTAGCACGTCGTTTGGTAGAAATCCACGTGCGCGTTCCGCCAAAAGCACCATTTGTATGCACATCTTGTGGTTTTGCAGAAAACTTCATCCGCGTCTACCAAAAGATGCATGTGCATGCTTGAAACGCGTTTTCGCACAAATCCGTGCGCGGGTGCTAAAAAGAGCAGCATCGGCATGCTTAGCACGTCGTTTGGTAGAAATCCACGTGCGCGTTCTGCCAAAAGCACCATTTGCATGCACATCTTGTGGTTTTGCAGAAAACTTCATCCGCGTCTACCAAAAGATGCATGTGCATGCTTAAAACGCGTTTTCGCACAAATCCGTGCGCGGGTGCTAAAAAGAGCAGCATCGGCATGCTTAGCACGTCGTTTGGTAGAAATCCACGTGCGCGTTCTGCCAAAAGCACCATTTGCATGCACATCTTGTGGTTTTGCAGAAAACTTCATCCGCGTCTACCAAAAGATGCATGTGCATGCTTAAAACGCGTTTTCGCACAAATGCGTGCGCGGGTGCTAAAAAGAGCAGCATCGGCATGCTTAGCACGTCGTTTGGTAGAAATCCACGTGCGCGTTCTGCCAAAAGCACCATTTGCATGCACATCTTGTGGTTTTGCAGAAAACTTCATCCGCGTCTACCAAAAGATGCATGTGCATGCTTAAAACGCGTTTTCGGACAAATCCGTGCGCGGGTGCTAAAAAGAGCAGCATCGGCATGCTTAGCACGTCGTTTGGTAGAAATCCACGTGCGCGTTCTGCCAAAAGCACCATTTGCATGCACATCTTGTGGTTTTGCAGAAAATTTCATCCGCGTCTACCAAAAGATGCATGTGCATGCTTAAAACGCGTTTTCGGACAAATCCGTGCGCGGGTGCTAAAAAGAGCAGCATCGGCATGCTTAGCACGTCGTTTGGTAGAAATCCACGTGCGCGTTCTGCCAAAAGCACCATTTGCATGCACATCTTGTGGTTTTGCAGAAAACTTCATCGGCGTCTACCAAAAGATGCATGTGCATGCTTAAAACGCGTTTTCGCACAAATGCGTGCGCGGGTGCTAAAAAGAGCAGCATCGGCATGCCTAGCACGTCGTTTGGTAGAAATCCACGTGCGCGTTCTGCCAAAAGTACCATTTGCATGCACATCTTGTGGTTTTGCAGAAAACTTCATCCGCGTCTACCAAAAGATGCATGTGCATGCTTAAAACGCGTTTTCGCACAAATCCGTGCGCGGGTGCTAAAAAGAGCAGCATCGGCATGCTTAGCACGTCGTTTGGTAGAAATCCACGTGCGCGTTCTGCAAAAAGCACCATTTGCATGCACATCTTGTGGTTTTGCAGAAAACTTCATCCGCGTCTACCAAAAGATGCATGTGCATGCTTAAAACGCGTTTTCGCACAAATGCGCCCGCGGGTGCTAAAAAGAGCAGCATCGGCATGCTTAGCACGTCTTTTGGTAGAAATCCACGTGCGCGTTCTGCAAAAAGCACCATTTGCATGCACATCTTGTGGTTTTGCAGAAAACTTCATCCGCATCTACCAAAAGATGCATGTGCATGCTTAAAACGCGTTTTCGCACAAATGCGTGCGCGGGTGCTAAAAAGAGCAGCATCGGCATGCTTAGCACGTCGTTTGGTAGAAATCCACGTGCGCGTTCTGCCAAAAGCACCATTTGCATGCACATATTGTGCTTTTGCAGAAAACTTCATCCGCGTCTACCAAAAGATGCATGTGCATGCTTAAAACGCGTTTTCGCACAAATCCGTGCGCGGGTGCTAAAAAGAGCAGCATCGGCATGCTTAGCACGTCGTTTGGTAGAAATCCACGTGCGCGTTCTGCCAAAAGCACCATTTGCATGCACATCTTGTGGTTTTGCAGAAAACTTCATCCGCGTCTACCAAAAGATGCATGTGCATGCTTAAAACGCGTTTTCGCACAAATGCGCGCGCGGGTGCTAAAAAGAGCAGCATCGGCATGCTTAGCACGTCGTTTGGTAGAAATCCACGTGCGCGTTCTGCAAAAAGCACCATTTGCATGCACATCTTGTGGTTTTGCAGAAAACTTCATCCGCATCTACCAAAAGATGCATGTGCATGCTTAAAACGCGTTTTCGCACAAATGCGTGCGCGGGTGCTAAAAAGAGCAGCATCGGCATGCTTAGCACGTCGTTTGGTAGAAATCCACGTGCGCGTTCTGCCAAAAGCACCATTTGCATGCACATCTTGTGGTTTTGCAGAAAACTTCATCCGCGTCTACCAAAAGATGCATGTGCATGCTTAAAACGCGTTTTCGCACAAATCCGTGCGCGGGTGCTAAAAAGAGCAGCATCGGCATGCTTAGCACGTCGTTTGGTAGAAATCCACGTGCGCGTTCTGCCAAAAGCACCATTTGCATGCACATCTTGTGGTTTTGCAGAAAACTTCATCCGCGTCTACCAAAAGATGCATGTGCATGCTTAAAACGCGTTTTCGCACAAATCCGTGCGCGGGTGCTAAAAAGAGCAGCATCGGCATGTTTAGCACGTCGTTTGGTAGAAATCCACGTGCGCGTTCTGCCAAAAGCACCATTTGCATGCACATCTTGTGGTTTTGCAGAAAACTTCATCCGCGTCTACCAAAAGATGCATGTGCATGCTTAAAACGCGTTTTCGCACAAATCCGTGCGCGGGTGCTAAAAAGAGCAGCATCGGCATGCTTAGCACGTCGTTTGGTAGAAGTCCACGTGCGCGTTTTGCCAAAAGCACCATTTGCATGCACATCTTGTGGTTTTGCAGAAAACTTCATCCGCGTCTACCAAAAGATGCATGTGCATGCTTAAAACGCGTTTTCGCACAAATCCGTGCGCGGGTGCTAAAAAGAGCAGCATCGGCATGCTTAGCGCGTCGTTTGGTAGAAATCCACGTGCGCGTTCTGCCAAAAGCACCATTTGCATGCACATCTTGTGGTTTTGCAGAAAACTTCATCCGCGTCTACCAAAAGATGCATGTGCATGCTTAAAACGCGTTTTCGCACAAATGCGTGCGCGGGTGCTAAAAAGAGCAGCATCGGCATGCTTAGCACGTCGTTTGGTAGAAATCCACGCGCGCGTTCTGCCAAAAGCACCATTTGCATGCACATCTTGTGGTTTTGCAGAAAACTTCATCCGCGTCTACCAAAAGATGCATGTGCATGCTTAAAACGCGTTTTCGCACAAATCCGTGTGCGGGTGCTAAAAAGAGCAGCATCGGCATGCTTAGCACGTCGTTTGGTAGAGATCCACGTGCGCGTTCTGCCAAAAGCACTATTTGCATGCACATCTTGTGGTTTTGCAGAAAACTTCATCCGCGTCTACCAAAAGATGCATGTGCATGCTTAAAACGCGTTTTCGCACAAATCCGTGCGCGGGTGCTAAAAAGAGCAGCATCGGCATCGCTTAGCACGTCGTTTGGTAGAAATCCACGTGCGCGTTCTGCCGAAAGCACCATTTGCATGCACATCTTGTGGTTTTGCAGAAAACTTCATCCGCGTCTACCAAAAGATGCATGTGCATGCTTAAAACGCGTTTTCGCACAAATGCGTGCGCGGGTGCTAAAAAGAGCAGCATCGGCATGCTTAGCACGTCGTTTGGTAGAAATCCACGTGCGCGTTCTGCCAAAAGCACCATTTGCATGCACATCTTGTGGTTTTGCAGAAAACTTCATCCGCGTCTACCAAAAGATGCATGTGCATGCTTAAAACGCGTTTTCGCACAAATCCGTGCGCGGGTGCTAAAAAGAGCAGCATCGGCATGTTTAGCACGTCGTTTGGTAGAAATCCACGTGCGCGTTCTGCCAAAAGCACCATTTGCATGCACATCTTGTGGTTTTGCAGAAAACTTCATCCGCGTCTACCAAAAGATGCATGTGCATGCTTAAAACGCGTTTTCGCACAAATCCGTGCGCGGGTGCTAAAAAGAGCAGCATCGGCATGCTTAGCACGTCGTTTGGTAGAAGTCCACGTGCGCGTTCTGCCAAAAGCACCATTTGCATGCACATCTTGTGGTTTTGCAGAAAACTTCATCCGCGTCTACCAAAAGATGCATGTGCATGCTTAAAACGCGTTTTCGCACAAATCCGTGCGCGGGTGCTAAAAAGAGCAGCATCGGCATGCTTAGCACGTCGTTTGGTAGAAATCCACGTGCGCGTTCTGCCAAAAGCACCATTTGCATGCACATCTTGTGGTTTTGCAGAAAACTTCATCCGCGTCTACCAAAAGATGCATGTGCATGCTTAAAACGCGTTTTCGCACAAATGCGTGCGCGGGTGCTAAAAAGAGCAGCATCGGCATGCTTAGCACGTCGTTTGGTAGAAATCCACGCGCGCGTTCTGCCAAAAGCACCATTTGCATGCACATCTTGTGGTTTTGCAGAAAACTTCATCCGCGTCTACCAAAAGATGCATGTGCATGCTTAAAACGCGTTTTCGCACAAATCCGTGTGCGGGTGCTAAAAAGAGCAGCATCGGCATGCTTAGCACGTCGTTTGGTAGAGATCCACGTGCGCGTTCTGCCAAAAGCACTATTTGCATGCACATCTTGTGGTTTTGCAGAAAACTTCATCCGCGTCTACCAAAAGATGCATGTGCATGCTTAAAACGCGTTTTCGCACAAATCCGTGCGCGGGTGCTAAAAAGAGCAGCATCGGCATCGCTTAGCACGTCGTTTGGTAGAAATCCACGTGCGCGTTCTGCCGAAAGCACCATTTGCATGCACATCTTGTGGTTTTGCAGAAAACTTCATCCGCGTCTACCAAAAGATGCATGTGCATGCTTAAAACGCGTTTTCGCACAAATGCGTGCGCGGGTGCTAAAAAGAGCAGCATCGGCATGCTTAGCACGTCGTTTGGTAGAAATCCACGTGCGCGTTCTGCCAAAAGCACCATTTGCATGCACATCTTGTGGTTTTGCAGAAAACTTCATCCGCGTCTACCAAAAGATGCATGTGCATGCTTAAAACGCGTTTTCGCACAAATGCGTGCGCGGGTGCTAAAAGGAGCAGCATCGGCATGCTTAGCACGTCGTTTGGTAGAAATCCACGTGCGCGTTCTGCCAAAAGCACCATTTGCATGCCCATCTTGTGATTTTGCAGAAAACTTCATCCGCGTCTACCAAAAGATGCATGTGCATGCTTAAAACGCGTTTTCGCACAAATCCGTGCGCGGGTGCTAAAAAGAGCAGCATCGGCATGCTTAGCACGTCGTTTGGAAGAAATCCACGTGCGCGTTCTGCCAAAAGCACCATTTGCATGCACATCTTGTGGTTTTGCAGAAAACTTCATACGCGTCTACCAAAAGATGCATGTGCATGCTTAAAACGCGTTTTCGCACAAATCCGTGCGCGGGTGCTAAAAAGAGCAGCATCGGCATGCTTAGCACGTCGTTTGGTAGAAATCCACGTGCGCGTTCTGCAAAAAGCACCATTTGCATGCACATGTTGTGGTTTTGCAGAAAACTTCATCCGCGTCTACCAAAAGATGCATGTGCATGCTTAAAACGCGTTTTCGCACAAATCCGTGCGCGGGTGCTAAAAAGAGCAGCATCGGCATGCTTAGCACGTCGTTTGGTAGAAGTCCACGTGCGCGTTCTGCCAAAAGCACCATTTGCATGCACATCTTGTGGTTTTGCAGAAAACTTCATCCGCGTCTACCAAAAGATGCATGTGCATGCTTAAAACGCGTTTTCGCACAAATCCGTGCGCGGGTGCTAAAAAGAGCAGCATCGGCATGCTTAGCACGTCGTTTGGTAGAAATCCACGTGCGCGTTTTGCCAAAAGCACCATTTGCATGCACATCTTGTGGTTTTGCAGAAAACTTCATCCGCGTCTACCAAAAGATGCATGTGCATGCTTAAAACGCGTTTTCGCACAAATGCGTGCGCGGGTGCTAAAAAGAGCAGCATCGGCATGCTTAGCACGTCGTTTGGTAGAAATCCACGCGCGCGTTCTGCCAAAAGCACCATTTGCATGCACATCTTGTGGTTTTGCAGAAAACTTCATCCGCGTCTACCAAAAGATGCATGTGCATGCTTAAAACGCGTTTTCGCACAAATCCGTGCGCGGGTGCTAAAAAGAGCAGCATCGGCATGCTTAGCACGTCGTTTGGTAGAGATCCACGTGCGCGTTCTGCCAAAAGCACTATTTGCATGCACATCTTGTGGTTTTGCAGAAAACTTCATCCGCGTCTACCAAAAGATGCATGTGCATGCTTAAAACGCGTTTTCGCACAAATCCGTGCGCGGGTGCTAAAAAGAGCAGCATCGGCATGCTTAGCACGTCGTTTGGTAGAAATCCACGTGCGCGTTCTGCCGAAAGCACCATTTGCATGCACATCTTGTGGTTTTGCAGAAAACTTCATCCGCGTCTACCAAAAGATGCATGTGCATGCTTAAAACGCGTTTTCGCACAAATGCGTGCGCGGGTGCTAAAAAGAGCAGCATCGGCATGCTTAGCACGTCGTTTGGTAGATATCCACGTGCGCGTTCTGCCAAAAGCACCATTTGCATGCACATCTTGTGGTTTTGCAGAAAACTTCATCCGCGTCTACCAAAAGATGCATGTGCATGCTTAAAACGCGTTTTCGCACAAATCCGTGCGCGGGGGCTAAAAAGAGCAGCATCGGCATGCTTAGCACGTCGTTTGGTAGAAATCCACGTGCGCGCTCTGCCAAAAGCACCATTTGCATGCACATCTTGTGGTTTTGCAGAAAACTTCATCCGCGTCTACCAAAAGATGCATGTGCATGCTTAAAACGCGTTTTCGCACAAATCCGTGCGCGGGTGCTAAAAAGAGCAGCATCGGCATGCTTAGCACGTCGTTTGGTAGAAATCCACGTGCGCGTTCTGCAAAAAGCACCATTTGCATGCACATCTTGTGGTTTTGCAGAAAACTTCATCCGCATCTACCAAAAGATGCATGTGCATGCTTAAAACGCGTTTTCGCACAAATGCGTGCGCGGGTGCTAAAAAGAGCAGCATCGGCATGCTTAGCACGTCGTTTGGTAGAAATCCACGTGCGCGTTCTGCCAAAAGCACCATTTGCATGCACATCTTGTGGTTTTGCAGAAAACTTCATCCGCGTCTACCAAAAGATGCATGTGCATGCTTAAAACGCGTTTTCGCACAAATGCGTGCGCGGGTGCTAAAAGGAGCAGCATCGGCATGCTTAGCACGTCGTTTGGTAGAAATCCACGTGCGCGTTCTGCCAAAAGCACCATTTGCATGCCCATCTTGTGGTTTTGCAGAAAACTTCATCCGCGTCTACCAAAAGATGCATGTGCATGCTTAAAACGCGTTTTCGCACAAATCCGTGCGCGGGTGGTAAAAAGAGCAGCATCGGCATGCTTAGCACGTCGTTTGGAAGAAATCCACGTGCGCGTTCTGCCAAAAGCACCATTTGCATGCACATCTTGTGGTTTTGCAGAAAACTTCATACGCGTCTACCAAAAGATGCATGTGCATGCTTAAAACGCGTTTTCGCACAAATCCGTGCGCGGGTGCTAAAAAGAGCAGCATCGGCATGCTTAGCACGTCGTTTGGTAGAAATCCACGTGCGCGTTCTGCAAAAAGCACCATTTGCATGCACATGTTGTGGTTTTGCAGAAAACTTCATCCGCGTCTACCAAAAGATGCATGTGCATGCTTAAAACGCGTTTTCGCACAAATGCGTGCGCGGGTGCTAAAAAGAGTAGCATCGGCATGCTTAGCACGTCGTTTGGTAGAAATCCACGTGCGCGTTCTGCAAAAAGCACCATTTGCATGCACATCTTGTGGTTTTGCAGAAAACTTCATCCGCGTCTACCAAAAGATGCATGTGCATGCTTAAAACGCGGTTTCGCACAAATCCGTGCGCGGGTGCTAAAAAGAGCAGCATCGGCATGCTTAGCACGTCGTTTGGTAGAAATCCATGTGCGCGTTCTGCCAAAAGCACCATTTGCATGCACATCTTGTGGTTTTGCAGAAAACTTCATCCGCGTCTACCAAAAGATGCATGTGCATGCTTAAAACGCGTTTTCGCACAAATGCGTGCGCGGGTGCTAAAAAGAGCAGCATCGGCATGCTTAGCACGTCGTTTGGTAGAAATCCACGCGCGCGTTCTGCCAAAAGCACCATTTGCATGCACATCTTGTGGTTTTGCAGAAAACTTCATCCGCGTCTACCAAAAGATGCATGTGCATGCTTAAAACGCGTTTTCGCACAAATCCGTGTGCGGGTGCTAAAAAGAGCAGCATCGGCATGCTTAGCACGTCGTTTGGTAGAGATCCACGTGCGCGTTCTGCCAAAAGCACTATTTGCATGCACATCTTGTGGTTTTGCAGAAAACTTCATCCGCGTCTACCAAAAGATGCATGTGCATGCTTAAAACGCGTTTTCGCACAAATCCGTGCGCGGGTGCTAAAAAGAGCAGCATCGGCATCGCTTAGCACGTCGTTTGGTAGAAATCCACGTGCGCGTTCTGCCGAAAGCACCATTTGCATGCACATCTTGTGGTTTTGCAGAAAACTTCATCCGCGTCTACCAAAAGATGCATGTGCATGCTTAAAACGCGTTTTCGCACAAATGCGTGCGCGGGTGCTAAAAAGAGCAGCATCGGCATGCTTAGCACGTCGTTTGGTAGAAATCCACGTGCGCGTTCTGCCAAAAGCACCATTTGCATGCACATCTTGTGGTTTTGCAGAAAACTTCATCCGCGTCTACCAAAAGATGCATGTGCATGCTTAAAACGCGTTTTCGCACAAATGCGTGCGCGGGTGCTAAAAGGAGCAGCATCGGCATGCTTAGCACGTCGTTTGGTAGAAATCCACGTGCGCGTTCTGCCAAAAGCACCATTTGCATGCCCATCTTGTGGTTTTGCAGAAAACTTCATCCGCGTCTACCAAAAGATGCATGTGCATGCTTAAAACGCGTTTTCGCACAAATCCGTGCGCGGGTGCTAAAAAGAGCAGCATCGGCATGCTTAGCACGTCGTTTGGAAGAAATCCACGTGCGCGTTCTGCCAAAAGCACCATTTGCATGCACATCTTGTGGTTTTGCAGAAAACTTCATACGCGTCTACCAAAAGATGCATGTGCATGCTTAAAACGCGTTTTCGCACAAATCCGTGCGCGGGTGCTAAAAAGAGCAGCATCGGCATGCTTAGCACGTCGTTTGGTAGAAATCCACGTGCGCGTTCTGCAAAAAGCACCATTTGCATGCACATGTTGTGGTTTTGCAGAAAACTTCATCCGCGTCTACCAAAAGATGCATGTGCATGCTTAAAACGCGTTTTCGCACAAATCCGTGCGCGGGTGCTAAAAAGAGCAGCATCGGCATGCTTAGCACGTCGTTTGGTAGAAGTCCACGTGCGCGTTCTGCCAAAAGCACCATTTGCATGCACATCTTGTGGTTTTGCAGAAAACTTCATCCGCGTCTACCAAAAGATGCATGTGCATGCTTAAAACGCGTTTTCGCACAAATCCGTGCGCGGGTGCTAAAAAGAGCAGCATCGGCATGCTTAGCACGTCGTTTGGTAGAAATCCACGTGCGCGTTCTGCCAAAAGCACCATTTGCATGCACATCTTGTGGTTTTGCAGAAAACTTCATCCGCGTCTACCAAAAGATGCATGTGCATGCTTAAAACGCGTTTTCGCACAAATGCGTGCGCGGGTGCTAAAAAGAGCAGCATCGGCATGCTTAGCACGTCGTTTGGTAGAAATCCACGCGCGCATTCTGCCAAAAGCACCATTTGCATGCACATCTTGTGGTTTTGTAGAAAACTTCATCCGCGTCTACCAAAAGATGCATGTGCATGCTTAAAATGCGTTTTCGCACAAATCCGTGCGCGGGTGCTAAAAAGAGCAGCATCGGCATGCTTAGCACGTCGTTTGGTAGAGATCCACGTGCGCGTTCTGCCAAAAGCACTATTTGCATGCACATCTTGTGGTTTTGCAGAAAACTTCATCCGCGTCTACCAAAAGATGCATGTGCATGCTTAAAACGCGTTTTCGCACAAATCCGTGCGCGGGTGCTAAAAAGAGCAGCATCGGCATGCTTAGCACGTCGTTTGGTAGAAATCCACGTGCGCGTTCTGCCGAAAGCACCATTTGCATGCACATCTTGTGGTTTTGCAGAAAACTTCATCCGCGTCTACCAAAAGATGCATGTGCATGCTTAAAACGCGTTTTCGCACAAATGCGTGCGCGGGTGCTAAAAAGAGCAGCATCGGCATGCTTAGCACGTCGTTTGGTAGATATCCACGTGCGCGTTCTGCCAAAAGCACCATTTGCATGCACATCTTGTGGTTTTGCAGAAAACTTCATCCGCGTCTACCAAAAGATGCATGTGCATGCTTAAAACGCGTTTTCGCACAAATCCGTGCGCGGGTGCTAAAAAGAGCAGCATCGGCATGCTTAGCACGTCGTTTGGTAGAAATCCACGTGCGCGCTCTGCCAAAAGCACCATTTGCATGCACATCTTGTGGTTTTGCAGAAAACTTCATCCGCGTCTACCAAAAGATGCATGTGCATGCTTAAAACGCGTTTTCGCACAAATCCGTGCGCGGCTGCTAAAAAGAGCAGCATCGGCATGCTTAGCACGTCGTTTGGTAGAAATCCACGTGCGCGATCTGCAACAAGCACCATTTGCATGCACATCTTGTGGTTTTGCAGAAAACTTCATCCGCGTCTACCAAAAGATGCATGTGCATGCTTAAAACGCGTTTTCGCACAAATGCGCGCGCGGGTGCTAAAAAGAGCAGCATCGGCATGCTTAGCACGTCGTTTGGTAGAAATCCACGTGCGCGTTCTGCAAAAAGCACCATTTGCATGCACATCTTGTGGTTTTGCAGAAAACTTCATCCGCATCTACCAAAAGATGCATGTGCATGCTTAAAACGCGTTTTCGCACAAATGCGTGCGCGGGTGCTAAAAAGAGCAGCATCGGCATGCTTAGCACGTCGTTTGGTAGAAATCCACGTGCGCGTTCTGCCAAAAGCACCATTTGCATGCACATCTTGTGGTTTTGCAGAAAACTTCATCCGCGTCTACCAAAAGATGCATGTGCATGCTTAAAACGCGTTTTCGCACAAATGCGTGCGCGGGTGCTAAAAGGAGCAGCATCGGCATGCTTAGCACGTCGTTTGGTAGAAATCCACGTGCGCGTTCTGCCAAAAGCACCATTTGCATGCCCATCTTGTGGTTTTGCAGAAAACTTCATCCGCGTCTACCAAAAGATGCATGTGCATGCTTAAAACGCGTTTTCGCACAAATCCGTGCGCGGGTGCTAAAAAGAGCAGCATCGGCATGCTTAGCACGTCGTTTGGAAGAAATCCACGTGCGCGTTCTGCCAAAAGCACCATTTGCATGCACATCTTGTGGTTTTGCAGAAAACTTCATACGCGTCTACCAAAAGATGCATGTGCATGCTTAAAACGCGTTTTCGCACAAATCCGTGCGCGGGTGCTAAAAAGAGCAGCATCGGCATGCTTAGCACGTCGTTTGGTAGAAATCCACGTGCGCGTTCTGCAAAAAGCACCATTTGCATGCACATGTTGTGGTTTTGCAGAAAACTTCATCCGCGTCTACCAAAAGATGCATGTGCATGCTTAAAACGCGTTTTCGCACAAATGCGTGCGCGGGTGCTAAAAAGAGTAGCATCGGCATGCTTAGCACGTCGTTTGGTAGAAATCCACGTGCGCGTTCTGCAAAAAGCACCATTTGCATGCACATCTTGTGGTTTTGCAGAAAACTTCATCCGCGTCTACCAAAAGATGCATGTGCATGCTTAAAACGCGGTTTCGCACAAATCCGTGCGCGGGTGCTAAAAAGAGCAGCATCGGCATGCTTAGCACGTCGTTTGGTAGAAATCCACGTGCGCGTTCTGCAAAAAGCACCATTTGCATGCACATGTTGTGGTTTTGCAGAAAACTTCATCCGCGTCTACCAAAAGATGCATGTGCATGCTTAAAACGCGTTTTCGCACAAATCCGTGCGCGGGTGCTAAAAAGAGCAGCATCGGCATGCTTAGCACGTCGTTTGGTAGAAGTCCACGTGCGCGTTCTGCCAAAAGCACCATTTGCATGCACATCTTGTGGTTTTGCAGAAAACTTCATCCGCGTCTACCAAAAGATGCATGTGCATGCTTAAAACGCGTTTTCGCACAAATCCGTGCGCGGGTGCTAAAAAGAGCAGCATCGGCATGCTTAGCACGTCGTTTGGTAGAAATCCACGTGCGCGTTCTGCCAAAAGCACCATTTGCATGCACATCTTGTGGTTTTGCAGAAAACTTCATCCGCGTCTACCAAAAGATGCATGTGCATGCTTAAAACGCGTTTTCGCACAAATGCGTGCGCGGGTGCTAAAAAGAGCAGCATCGGCATGCTTAGCACGTCGTTTGGTAGAAATCCACGCGCGCATTCTGCCAAAAGCACCATTTGCATGCACATCTTGTGGTTTTGTAGAAAACTTCATCCGCGTCTACCAAAAGATGCATGTGCATGCTTAAAATGCGTTTTCGCACAAATCCGTGCGCGGGTGCTAAAAAGAGCAGCATCGGCATGCTTAGCACGTCGTTTGGTAGAGATCCACGTGCGCGTTCTGCCAAAAGCACTATTTGCATGCACATCTTGTGGTTTTGCAGAAAACTTCATCCGCGTCTACCAAAAGATGCATGTGCATGCTTAAAACGCGTTTTCGCACAAATCCGTGCGCGGGTGCTAAAAAGAGCAGCATCGGCATGCTTAGCACGTCGTTTGGTAGAAATCCACGTGCGCGTTCTGCCGAAAGCACCATTTGCATGCACATCTTGTGGTTTTGCAGAAAACTTCATCCGCGTCTACCAAAAGATGCATGTGCATGCTTAAAACGCGTTTTCGCACAAATGCGTGCGCGGGTGCTAAAAAGAGCAGCATCGGCATGCTTAGCACGTCGTTTGGTAGATATCCACGTGCGCGTTCTGCCAAAAGCACCATTTGCATGCACATCTTGTGGTTTTGCAGAAAACTTCATCCGCGTCTACCAAAAGATGCATGTGCATGCTTAAAACGCGTTTTCGCACAAATCCGTGCGCGGGTGCTAAAAAGAGCAGCATCGGCATGCTTAGCACGTCGTTTGGTAGAAATCCACGTGCGCGCTCTGCCAAAAGCACCATTTGCATGCACATCTTGTGGTTTTGCAGAAAACTTCATCCGCGTCTACCAAAAGATGCATGTGCATGCTTAAAACGCGTTTTCGCACAAATCCGTGCGCGGCTGCTAAAAAGAGCAGCATCGGCATGCTTAGCACGTCGTTTGGTAGAAATCCACGTGCGCGATCTGCAACAAGCACCATTTGCATGCACATCTTGTGGTTTTGCAGAAAACTTCATCCGCGTCTACCAAAAGATGCATGTGCATGCTTAAAACGCGTTTTCGCACAAATGCGCGCGCGGGTGCTAAAAAGAGCAGCATCGGCATGCTTAGCACGTCGTTTGGTAGAAATCCACGTGCGCGTTCTGCAAAAAGCACCATTTGCATGCACATCTTGTGGTTTTGCAGAAAACTTCATCCGCATCTACCAAAAGATGCATGTGCATGCTTAAAACGCGTTTTCGCACAAATGCGTGCGCGGGTGCTAAAAAGAGCAGCATCGGCATGCTTAGCACGTCGTTTGGTAGAAATCCACGTGCGCGTTCTGCCAAAAGCACCATTTGCATGCACATCTTGTGGTTTTGCAGAAAACTTCATCCGCGTCTACCAAAAGATGCATGTGCATGCTTAAAACGCGTTTTCGCACAAATGCGTGCGCGGGTGCTAAAAGGAGCAGCATCGGCATGCTTAGCACGTCGTTTGGTAGAAATCCACGTGCGCGTTCTGCCAAAAGCACCATTTGCATGCCCATCTTGTGGTTTTGCAGAAAACTTCATCCGCGTCTACCAAAAGATGCATGTGCATGCTTAAAACGCGTTTTCGCACAAATCCGTGCGCGGGTGCTAAAAAGAGCAGCATCGGCATGCTTAGCACGTCGTTTGGAAGAAATCCACGTGCGCGTTCTGCCAAAAGCACCATTTGCATGCACATCTTGTGGTTTTGCAGAAAACTTCATACGCGTCTACCAAAAGATGCATGTGCATGCTTAAAACGCGTTTTCGCACAAATCCGTGCGCGGGTGCTAAAAAGAGCAGCATCGGCATGCTTAGCACGTCGTTTGGTAGAAATCCACGTGCGCGTTCTGCAAAAAGCACCATTTGCATGCACATGTTGTGGTTTTGCAGAAAACTTCATCCGCGTCTACCAAAAGATGCATGTGCATGCTTAAAACGCGTTTTCGCACAAATGCGTGCGCGGGTGCTAAAAAGAGTAGCATCGGCATGCTTAGCACGTCGTTTGGTAGAAATCCACGTGCGCGTTCTGCAAAAAGCACCATTTGCATGCACATCTTGTGGTTTTGCAGAAAACTTCATCCGCGTCTACCAAAAGATGCATGTGCATGCTTAAAACGCGGTTTCGCACAAATCCGTGCGCGGGTGCTAAAAAGAGCAGCATCGGCATGCTTAGCACGTCGTTTCGTAGAAATCCACGTGCGCGTTCTGCCAAAAGCACCATTTGCATGCACATCTTGTGGTTTTGCAGAAAACTTCATCCGCGTCTACCAAAAGATGCATGTGCATGCTTAAAACGCGTTTTCGCACAAATCCGTGCGCGGGTGCTAAAAAGAGCAGCATCGGCATGCTTAGGACGTCGTTTGGTAGAAATCCACGAGCGCGTTCTGCCAAAAGCACCATTTGCATGCACATCTTGTGGTTTTGCAGAAAACTTCATCCGCGTCTACCAAAAGATGCACGTGCATGCTTAAAACGCGTTTTCGCACAAATCCGTGCGCGGGTGCTAAAAAGAGCAGCATCGGCATGCTTAGCACGTCGTTTGGTAGAAATCCACGTGCGCGTTCTGCCAAAAGCACCATTTGCATGCACATCTTGTGGTTTTGCAGAAAACTTCATCCGCGTCTACCAAAAGATGCATGTGCATGCTTAAAACGCGTTTTCGCACAAATCCGTGCGCGGGTGCTAAAAAGAGCAGCATCGGCATGCTTAGCACGTCGTTTGGTAGAAATCCACGTGCGCGTTCTGCCAAAAGCACCATTTGCATGCACATCTTGTGATTTTGCAGAAAACTTCATCCGCGTCTACCAAAAGATGCATGTGGATGCTTAAAACGCGTTTTCGCACAAATGCGTGCGCGGGTGCTAAAAGGAGCAGCATCGGCATGCTTAGCACGTCGTTTGGTAGAAATCCACGTGCGCGTTCTGCCAAAAGCACCATTTGCATGCACATCTTGTGGTTTTGCAGAAAACTTCATCCGCGTCTACCAAAAGATGCATGTGCATGCTTAAAACGCGTTTTCGCACAAATCCGTGCGCGGGTGCTAAAAAGAGCAGCATCGGCATCGCTTAGCACGTCGTTTGGTAGAAATCCACGTGCGCGTTCTGCCGAAAGCACCATTTGCATGCACATCTTGTGGTTTTGCAGAAAACTTCATCCGCGTCTACCAAAAGATGCATGTGCATGCTTAAAACGCGTTTTCGCACAAATGCGTGCGCGGGTGCTAAAAAGAGCAGCATCGGCATGCTTAGCACGTCGTTTGGTAGAAATCCACGTGCGCGTTCTGCCAAAAGCACCATTTGCATGCACATCTTGTGGTTTTGCAGAAAACTTCATCCGCGTCTACCAAAAGATGCATGTGCATGCTTAAAACGCGTTTTCGCACAAATGCGTGCGCGGGTGCTAAAAGGAGCAGCATCGGCATGCTTAGCACGTCGTTTGGTAGAAATCCACGTGCGCGTTCTGCCAAAAGCACCATTTGCATGCCCATCTTGTGGTTTTGCAGAAAACTTCATCCGCGTCTACCAAAAGATGCATGGGCATGCTTAAAACGCGTTTTCGCACAAATCCGTGCGCGGGTGCTAAAAAGAGCAGCATCGGCATGCTTAGCACGTCGTTTGGAAGAAATCCACGTGCGCGTTCTGCCAAAAGCACCATTTGCATGCACATCTTGTGGTTTTGCAGAAAACTTCATACGCGTCTACCAAAAGATGCATGTGCATGCTTAAAACGCGTTTTCGCACAAATCCGTGCGCGGGTGCTAAAAAGAGCAGCATCGGCATGCTTAGCACGTCGTTTGGTAGAAATCCACGTGCGCGTTCTGCAAAAAGCACCATTTGCATGCACATGTTGTGGTTTTGCAGAAAACTTCATCCGCGTCTACCAAAAGATGCATGTGCATGCTTAAAACGCGTTTTCGCACAAATCCGTGCGCGGGTGCTAAAAAGAGCAGCATCGGCATGCTTAGCACGTCGTTTGGTAGAAGTCCACGTGCGCGTTCTGCCAAAAGCACCATTTGCATGCACATCTTGTGGTTTTGCAGAAAACTTCATCCGCGTCTACCAAAAGATGCATGTGCATGCTTAAAACGCGTTTTCGCACAAATCCGTGCGCGGGTGCTAAAAAGAGCAGCATCGGCATGCTTAGCACGTCGTTTGGTAGAAATCTACGTGCGCGTTCTGCCAAAAGCACCATTTGCATGCACATCTTGTGGTTTTGCAGAAAACTTCATCCGCGTCTACCAAAAGATGCATGTGCATGCTTAAAACGCGTTTTCGCACAAATGCGTGCGCGGGTGCTAAAAAGAGCAGCATCGGCATGCTTAGCACGTCGTTTGGTAGAAATCCACGCGCGCATTCTGCCAAAAGCACCATTTGCATGCACATCTTGTGGTTTTGCAGAAAACTTCATCCGCGTCTACCAAAAGATGCATGTGCATGCTTAAAACGCGTTTTCGCACAAATCCGTGCGCGGGTGCTAAAAAGAGCAGCATCGGCATGCTTAGCACGTCGTTTGGTAGAAATCCACGTGCGCGCTCTGCCAAAAGCACCATTTGCATGCACATCTTGTGGTTTTGCAGAAAACTTCATCCGCGTCTACCAAAAGATGCATGTGCATACTTAAAACGCGTTTTCGCACAAATCCGTGCGCGGGTGCTAAAAAGAGCAGCATCGGCATGCTTAGCACGTCGTTTGGTAGAAATCCACGTGCGCGATCTGCAAAAAGCACCATTTGCATGCACATCTTGTGGTTTTGCAGAAAACTTCATCCGCGTCTACCAAAAGATGCATGTGCATGCTTAAAACGCGTTTTCGCACAAATCCGTGCGCGGGTGCTAAAAAGAGCAGCATCGGCATGCTTAGCACGTCGTTTCTTAGAAGTCCACGTGCGCGTTCTGCCAAAAGCACCATTTGCATGCACATCTTGTGGTTTTGCAGAAAACTTCATCCGCGTCTACCAAAAGATGCATGTGCATGCTTAAAACGCGTTTTCGCACAAATCCGTGCGCGGGTGCTAAAAAGAGCAGCATCGGCATGCTTAGCACGTCGTTTGGTAGAAATCCACGTGCGCGTTCTGCCAAAAGCACCATTTGCATGCACATCTTGTGGTTTTGCAGAAAACTTCATCCGCGTCTACCAAAAGATGCATGTGCATGCTTAAAACGCGTTTTCGCACAAATGCGTGCGCGGGTGCTAAAAAGAGCAGCATCGGCATGCTTAGCACGTCGTTTGGTAGAAATCCACGCGCGCATTCTGCCAAAAGCACCATTTGCATGCACATCTTGTGGTTTTGCAGAAAACTTCATCCGCGTCTACCAAAAGATGCATGTGCATGCTTAAAACGCGTTTTCGCACAAATCCGTGCGCGGGTGCTAAAAAGAGCAGCATCGGCATGCTTAGCACGTCGTTTGGTAGAGATCCACGTGCGCGTTCTGCCAAAAGCACTATTTGCATGCACATCTTGTGGTTTTGCAGAAAACTTCATCCGCGTCTACCAAAAGATGCATGTGCATGCTTAAAACGCGTTTTCGCACAAATCCGTGCGCGGGTGCTAAAAAGAGCAGCATCGGCATGCTTAGCACGTCGTTTGGTAGAAATCCACGTGCGCGTTCTGCCGAAAGCACCATTTGCATGCACATCTTGTGGTTTTGCAGAAAACTTCATCCGCGTCTACCAAAAGATGCATCTGCATGCTTAAAACGCGTTTTCGCACAAATGCGTGCGCGGGTGCTAAAAAGAGCAGCATCGGCATGCTTAGCACGTCGTTTGGTAGATATCCACGTGCGCGTTCTGCCAAAAGCACCATTTGCATGCACATCTTGTGGTTTTGCAGAAAACTTCATCCGCGTCTACCAAAAGATGCATGTGCATGCTTAAAACGCGTTTTCGCACAAATCCGTGCGCGGGTGCTAAAAAGAGCAGCATCGGCATGCTTAGCACGTCGTTTGGTAGAAATCCACGTGCGCGCTCTGCCAAAAGCACCATTTGCATGCACATCTTGTGGTTTTGCAGAAAACTTCATCCGCGTCTACCAAAAGATGCATGTGCATGCTTAAAACGCGTTTTCGCACAAATCCGTGCGCGGGTGCTAAAAAGAGCAGCATCGGCATGCTTAGCACGTCGTTTGGTAGAAATCCACGTGCGCGATCTGCAAAAAGCACCATTTGCATGCACATCTTGTGGTTTTGCAGAAAACTTCATCCGCGTCTACCAAAAGATGCATGTGCATGCTTAAAACGCGTTTTCGCACAAATGCGCGCGCGGGTGCTAAAAAGAGCAGCATCGGCATGCTTAGCACGTCGTTTGGTAGAAATCCACGTGCGCGTTCTGCAAAAAGCACCATTTGCATGCACATCTTGTGGTTTTGCAGAAAACTTCATCCGCATCTACCAAAAGATGCATGTGCATGCTTAAAACGCGTTTTCGCACAAATGCGTGCGCGGGTGCTAAAAAGAGCAGCATCGGCATGCTTAGCACGTCGTTTGGTAGAAATCCACGTGCGCGTTCTGCCAAAAGCACCATTTGCATGCACATCTTGTGGTTTTGCAGAAAACTTCATCCGCGTCTACCAAAAGATGCATGTGCATGCTTATAACGCGTTTTCGCACAAATGCGTGCGCGGGTGCTAAAAGGAGCAGCATCGGCATGCTTAGCACGTCGTTTGGTAGAAATCCACGTGCGCGTTCTGCCAAAAGCACCATTTGCATGCCCATCTTGTGGTTTTGCAGAAAACTTCATCCGCGTCTACCAAAAGATGCATGTGCATGCTTAAAACGCGTTTTCGCACAAATCCGTGCGCGGGTGCTAAAAAGAGCAGCATCGGCATGCTTAGCACGTCGTTTGGAAGAAATCCACGTGCGCGTTCTGCCAAAAGCACCATTTGCGTGCACATCTTGTGGTTTTGCAGAAAACTTCATACGCGTCTACCAAAAGATGCATGTGCATGCTTAAAACGCGTTTTCGCACAAATCCGTGCGCGGGTGCTAAAAAGAGCAGCATCGGCATGCTTAGCACGTCGTTTGGTAGAAATCCACGTGCGCGTTCTGCAAAAAGCACCATTTGCATCCACATGTTGTGGTTTTGCAGAAAACTTCATCCGCGTCTACCAAAAGATGCATGTGCATGCTTAAAACGCGTTTTCGCACAAATGCGTGCGCGGGTGCTAAAAAGAGTAGCATCGGCATGCTTAGCACGTCGTTTGGTAGAAATCCACGTGCGCGTTCTGCAAAAAGCACCATTTGCATGCACATCTTGTGGTTTTGCAGAAAACTTCATCCGCGTCTACCAAAAGATGCATGTGCATGCTTAAAACGCGGTTTCGCACAAATCCGTGCGCGGGTGCTAAAAAGAGCAGCATCGGCATGCTTAGCACGTCGTTTGGTAGAAATCCACGTGCGCGTTCTGCCAAAAGCACCATTTGCATGCACATCTTGTGGTTTTGCAGAAAACTTCATCCGCGTCTACCAAAAGATGCATGTGCATGCTTAAAACGCGTTTTCGCACAAATCCGTGCGCGGGTGCTAAAAAGAGCAGCATCGGCATGCTTAGGACGTCGTTTGGTAGAAATCCACGAGCGCGTTCTGCCAAAAGCACCATTTGCATGCACATCTTGTGGTTTTGCAGAAAACTTCATCCGCGTCTACCAAAAGATACATGTGCATGCTTAAAACGCGTTTTCGCACAAATCCGTGCGCGGGTGCTAAAAAGAGCAGCATCGGCATGCTTAGCACGTCGTTTGGTAGAAATCCACGTGCGCGTTCTGCCAAAAGCACCATTTGCATGCACATCTTGTGGTTTTGCAGAAAACTTCATCCGCGTCTACCAAAAGATGCATGTGCATGCTTAAAACGCGTTTTCGCACAAATCCGTGCGCGGGTGCTAAAAAGAGCAGCATCGGCATGCTTAGCACGTCGTTTGGTAGAAATCCACGTGCGCGTTCTGCCAAAAGCACCATTTGCATGCTCATCTTGTGGTTTTGCAGAAAACTTCATCCGCGTCTACCAAAAGATGCATGTGGATGCTTAAAACGCGTTTTCGCACAAATGCGTGCGCGGGTGCTAAAAGGAGCAGCATCGGCATGCTTAGCACGTCGTTTGGTAGAAATCCACGTGCGCGTTCTGCCAAAAGCACCATTTGCATGCACATCTTGTGGTTTTGCAGAAAACTTCATCCGCGTCTACCAAAAGATGCATATGCATGCTTAAAACGCGTTTTCGCACAAATCCGTGCGCGGGTGCTAAAAAGAGCAGCATCGGCATGCTTAGCACGTCGTTTGGTAGAAATCCACGTGCGCGTTCTGCCAAAAGCACCATTTGCATGCACATCTTGTGGTTTTGCAGAAAACTTCATCCGCGTCTACCAAAAGATGCATGTGCATGCTTAAAACGCGTTTTCGCACAAATCCGTGCGCGGGTGCTAAAAAGAGCAGCATCGGCATGCTTAGCACGTCGTTGGGTAGAAATCCACGTGCGCGTTCTGCAAAAAGCACCATTTGCATGCACATGTTGTGGTTTTGCAGAAAACTTCATCCGCGTCTACCAAAAGATGCATGTGCATGCTTAAAACGCGTTTTCGCACAAATGCGTGCGCGGGTGCTAAAAAGAGTAGCATCGGCATGCTTAGCACGTCGTTTGGTAGAAATCCACGTGCGCGTTCTGCAAAAAGCACCATTTGCATGCACATCTTGTGGTTTTGCAGAAAACTTCATCCGCGTCTACCAAAAGATGCATGTGCATGCTTAAAACGCGGTTTCGCACAAATCCGTGCGCGGGTGCTAAAAAGAGCAGCATCGGCATGCTTAGCACGTCGTTTGGTAGAAATCCACGTGCGCGTTCTGCAAAAAGCACCATTTGCATGCACATCTTGTGGTTTTGAAGAAAACTTCATCCGCGTCTACCAAAATATGCATGTGCATGCTTAAAACGCGTTTTCGCACAAATCCGTGCGCGGGTGCTAAAAAGAGCAGCATCGGCATGCTTAGCACGTCGTTTGGTAGAAATCCACGTGCGCGTTCTGCCAAAAGCACCATTTGCATGCACATCTTGTGGTTTTGCAGAAAACTTCATCCGCGTCTACCAAAAGATGCATGTGCATGCTTAAAACGCGTTTTCGCACAAATGCGTGCGCGGGTGCTAAAAAGAGCAGCATCGGCATGCTTAGCACGTCGTTTGGTAGAAATCCACGTGCGCGTTCTGCAAAAAGCACCATTTGCATGCACATCTTGTGGTTTTGCAGAAAACTTCATCCGCGTCTACCAAAAGATGCATGTGCATGCTTAAAACGCGTTTTCGCACAAATGCGCGCGCGGGTGCTAAAAAGAGCAGCATCGGCATGCTTAGCACGTCGTTTGGTAGAAATCCACGTGCGCGTTCTGCCAAAAGCACCATTTGCATGCACATCTTGTGGTTTTGCAGAAAACTTCATCCGCGTCTACAAAAAGATGCATGTGCATGCTTAAAACGGGTTTTCGCACAAATCCGTGCGCGGGTGCTAAAAAGAGCAGCATCGGCATGCTTAGCACGTCGTTTGGTAGAAATCCACGTGCGCGTTCTGCCAAAAGCACCATTTGCATGCACATCTTGTGGTTTTGCAGAAAACTTCATCCGCGTCTACCAAAAGATGCATGTGCATGCTTAAAACGCGTTTTCGCACAAATCCGTGCGCGGGTGCTAAAAAGAGCAGCATCGGCATGCTTAGCACGTCGTTTGGTAGAGATCCACGTGCGCGTTCTGCCAAAAGCACCATTTGCATGCACATCTTGTGGTTTTGCAGAAAACTTCATCCGCGTCTACCAAAAGATGCATGTGCATGCTTAAAACGCGTTTTCGCACAAATCCGTGCGCGGGTGCTAAAAAGAGCAGCATCGGCATGCTTAGCACGTCGTTTGGTAGAAATCCACGTGCGCGTTCTGCCAAAAGCACCATTTGCATGCACATCTTGTGGTTTTGCAGAAAACTTCATCCGCGTCTACCAAAAGATGCATGTGCATGCTTAAAACGCGTTTTCGCACAAATGCGTTCGCGGGTGCTAAAAAGAGCAGCATCGGCATGCTTAGCACGTCGTTTGGTAGAAATCCACGTGCGCGTTCTGCCAAAAGCACCATTTGCATGCACATCTTGTGGTTTTGCAGAAAACTTCATCCGCGTCTACCAAAAGATGCATGTGCATGCTTAAAACGCGTTTTCGCACAAATCCGTGCGCGGGTGCTAAAAAGAGCAGCATCGGCATGCTTAGCACGTCGTTTGGTAGAAATCCACGTGCGCGTTCTGCCAAAAGCACCATTTGCATGCACATCTTGTGGTTTTGCAGAAAACTTCATCCGCGTCTACCAAAAGATGCATGTGCATGCTTAAAACGGGTTTTCGCACAAATCCGTGCGCGGGTGCTAAAAAGAGCAGCATCGGCATGCTTAGCACGTCGTTTGGTAGAAATCCACGTGCGCGTTCTGCAAAAAGCACCATTTGCATGCACATCTTGTGGTTTTGCAGAAAACTTCATCCGCGTCTACCAAAAGATGCATGTGCATGCTTAAAACGCGTTTTCGCACAAATGCGCGTGCGGGTGCTAAAAAGAGCAGCATCGGCATGCTTAGCACGTCGTTTGGAAGAAATCCACGTGCGCGTTCTGCAAAAAGCACCATTTGCATGCACATCTTGTGGTTTTGCAGAAAACTTCATCCGCATCTACCAAAAGATGCATGTGCATGCTTAAAACGCGTTTTCGCACAAATCCGTGCGCGGGTGCTAAAAAGAGCAGCATCGGCATGCTTAGCACGTCGTTTGGTAGAAATCCACGTGCGCGTTCTGCCAAAAGCACCATTTGCATGCACATCTTGTGGTTTTGCAGAAAACTTCATCCGCGTCTACCAAAAGATGCATGTGCATGCTTAAAACGCGTTTTCGCACAAATCCGTGCGCGGGTGCTAAAAAGAGCAGCATCGGCATGCTTAGCACGTCGTTTGGTAGAAATCCACGTGCGCGTTCTGCCAAAAGCACCATTTGCATGCACATCTTGTGGTTTTGCAGAAAACTTCATCCGCGTCTACCAAAAGATGCATGTGCATGCTTAAAACGCGTTTTCGCACAAATCCGTGCGCGGGTGCTAAAAAGAGCAGCATCGGCATGCTTAGCACGTCGTTTGGTAGAAATCCACGTGCGCGTTCTGCCAAAAGCACCATTTGCATGCACATCTTGTGGTTTTGCAGAAAACTTCATCCGCGTCTACCAAAAGATGCATGTGCATGCTTAAAACGCGTTTTCGCACAAATGCGTGCGCGGGTGCTAAAAAGAGCAGCATCGGCATGCTTAGCACGTCGTTTGGTAGAAATCCACGCGCACGTTCTGCCAAAAGCACCATTTGCATGCACATCTTGTGGTTTTGCAGAAAACTTCATCCGCGTCTACCAAAAGATGCATGTGCATGCTTAAAACGCGTTTTCGCACAAATGCGTGCGCGGGTGCTAAAAAGAGCAGCATCGGCATGCTTAGCACGTCGTTTGGTAGAAATCCACGTGCGCGTTCTGCAAAAAGCACCATTTGCATGCACATCTTGTGGTTTTGCAGAAAACTTCATCCGCGTCTACCAAAAGATGCATGTGCATGCTTAAAACGCGTTTTCGCACAAATGCGCGCGCGGGTGCTAAAAAGAGCAGCATCGGCATGCTTAGCACGTCGTTTGGTAGAAATCCACGTGCGCGTTCTGCAAAAAGCACCATTTGCATGCACATCTTGTGGTTTTGCAGAAAACTTCATCCGCATCTACCAAAAGATGCATGTGCATGCTTAAAACGCGTTTTCGCACAAATGCGTGCGCGGGTGCTAAAAAGAGCAGCATCGGCATGCTTAGCACGTCGTTTGGTAGAAATCCACGTGCGCGTTCTGCCAAAAGCACCATTTGCATGCACATCTTGTGGTTTTGCAGAAAACTTCATCCGCGTCTACCAAAAGATGCATGTGCATGCTTAAAACGCGTTTTCGCACAAATGCGTGCGCGGGTGCTAAAAGGAGCAGCATCGGCATGCTTAGCACGTCGTTTGGTAGAAATCCACGTGCGCGTTCTGCCGAAAGCACCATTTGCATGCCCATCTTGTGGTTTTGCAGAAAACTTCATCCGCGTCTACCAAAAGATGCATGTGCATGCTTAAAACGCGTTTTCGCACAAATCCGTGCGCGGGTGCTAAAAAGAGCAGCATCGGCATGCTTAGCACGTCGTTTGGAAGAAATCCACGTGCGTGTTCTGCCAAAAGCACCATTTGCATGCACATCTTGTGGTTTTGCAGAAAACTTCATCCGCGTCTACCAAAAGATGCATGTGCATGCTTAAAACGCGTTTTCGCACAAATCCGTGCGCGGGTGCTAAAAAGAGCAGCATCGGCATGCTTAGCACGTCGTTTGGTAGAAATCCACGTGCGCGTTCTGCAAAAAGCACCATTTGCATGCACATGTTGTGGTTTTGCAGAAAACTTCATGCGCGTCTACCAAAAGATGCATGTGCATGCTTAAAACGCGTTTTCGCACAAATGCGTGCGCGGGTGCTAAAAAGAGTAGCATCGGCATGCTTAGCACGTCGTTTGGTAGAAATCCACGTGCGCGTTCTCCAAAAAGCACCATTTGCATGCACATCTTGTGGTTTTGCAGAAAACTTCATCCGCGTCTACCAAAAGATGCATGTGCATGCTTAAAACGCGTTTTCGCTCAAATCCGTGCGCGGGTGCTAAAAAGAGCAGCATCGGCATGCTTAGGACGTCGTTTGGTAGAAATCCACGAGCGCGTTCTGCCAAAAGCACCATTTGCATGCACATCTTGTGGTTTTGCAGAAAACTTCATCCGCGTGTACCAAAAGATGCATGTGCATGCTTAAAACGCGTTTTCGCACAAATCCGTGCGCGGGTGCTAAAAAGAGCAGCATCGGCATGCTTAGCACGTCGTTTGGTAGAAATCCACGTGCGCGTTCTGCCAAAAGCACCATTTGCATGCACATCTTGTGGTTTTGCAGAAAACTTCATCCGCGTCTACCAAAAGATGCATGTGCATGCTTAAAACGCGTTTTCGCACAAATCCGTGCGCGGGTGCTAAAAAGAGCAGCATCGGCATGCTTAGCACGTCGTTTGGTAGAAATCCACGTGCGCGTTCTGCCAAAAGCACCATTTGCATGCACATCTTGTGGTTTTGCAGAAAACTTCATCCGCGTCTACCAAAAGATGCATGTGCATGCTTAAAACGCGTTTTCGCACAAATGCGTGCGCGGGTGCTAAAAAGAGCAGCATCGGCATGCTTAGCACGTCGTTTGGTAGAAATCCACGCGCACGTTCTGCCAAAAGCACCATTTGCATGCACATCTTGTGGTTTTGCAGAAAACTTCATCCGCGTCTACCAAAAGATGCATGTGCATGCTTAAAACACGTTTTCGCACAAATCCGTGCGCGGGTGCTAAAAAGAGCAGCATCGGCATGCTTAGCACGTCGTTTGGTAGAAATCCACGTGCGCGTTCTGCCAAAAGCACCATTTGCATGCACATCTTGTGGTTTTGCAGAAAACTTCATCCGCGTCTACCAAAAGATGCATGTGCATGCTTAAAACGCGTTTTCGCACAAATCCGTGCGCGGGTGCTAAAAAGAGCAGCATCGGCATGCTTAGCACGTCGTTTGGTAGAAATACACGTGCGCGTTCTGCCAAAAGCACCATTTGCATGCACATCTTGTGGTTTTGCAGAAAACTTCATCCGCGTCTACCAAAAGATGCATGTGCATGCTTAAAACGCGTTTTCGCACAAATGCGTGCGCGGGTGCTAAAAAGAGCAGCATCGGCATGCTTAGCACGTCGTTTGGTAGAAATCCACGTGCGCGTTCTGCAAAAAGCACCATTTGCATGCACATCTTGTGGTTTTGCAGAAAACTTCATCCGCGTCTACCAAAAGATGCATGTGCATGCTTAAAACGCGTTTTCGCACAAATGCGCGCGCGGGTGCTAAAAAGAGCAGCATCGGCATGCTTAGCACGTCGTTTGGTAGAAATCCACGTGCGCGTTCTGCAAAAAGCACCATTTGCATGCACATCTTGTGGTTTTGCAGAAAACTTCATTCGCATCTACCAAAAGATGCATGTGCATGCTTAAAACGCGTTTTCGCACAAATGCGTGCGCGGGTGCTAAAAAGAGCAGCATCGGCATGCTTAGCACGTCGTTTGGTAGAAATCCACGTGCGCGTTCTGCCAAAAGCACCATTTGCATGCACATCTTGTGGTTTTGCAGAAAACTTCATCCGCGTCTACCAAAAGATGCATGTGCATGCTTAAAACGCGTTTTCGCACAAATGCGTGCGCGGGTGCTAAAAGGAGCAGCATCGGCATGCTTAGCACGTCGTTTGGTAGAAATCCACGTGCGCGTTCTGCCGAAAGCACCATTTGCATGCCCATCTTGTGGTTTTGCAGAAAACTTCATCCGCGTCTACCAAAAGATGCATGTGCATGCTTAAAACGCGTTTTCGCACAAATCCGTGCGCGGGTGCTAAAAAGAGCAGCATCGGCATGCTTAGCACGTCGTTTGGAAGAAATCCACGTGCGTGTTCTGCCAAAAGCACCATTTGCATGCACATCTTGTGGTTTTGCAGAAAACTTCATCCGCGTCTACCAAAAGATGCATGTGCATGCTTAAAACGCGTTTTCGCACAAATCCGTGCGCGGGTGCTAAAAAGAGCAGCATCGGCATGCTTAGCACGTCGTTTGGTAGAAATCCACGTGCGCGTTCTGCAAAAAGCACCATTTGCATGCACATGTTGTGGTTTTGCAGAAAACTTCATGCGCGTCTACCAAAAGATGCATGTGCATGCTTAAAACGCGTTTTCGCACAGATGCGTGCGCGGGTGCTAAAAAGAGTAGCATCGGCATGCTTAGCACGTCGTTTGGTAGAAATCCACGTGCGCGTTCTCCAAAAAGCACCATTTGCATGCACATCTTGTGGTTTTGCAGAAAACTTCATCCGCGTCTACCAAAAGATGCATGTGCATGCTTAAAACGCGGTTTCGCACAAATCCGTGCGCGGGTGCTAAAAAGAGCAGCATCGGCATGCTTAGCACGTCGTTTGGTAGAAATCCATGTGCGCGTTCTGCCAAAAGCACCATTTGCATGCACATCTTGTGGTTTTGCAGAAAACTTCATCCGCGTCTACCAAAAGATGCATGTGCATGCTTAAAACGCGTTTTCGCACAAATCCGTGCGCGGGTGCTAAAAAGAGCAGCATCGGCATGCTTAGGACGTCGTTTGGTAGAAATCCACGAGCGCGTTCTGCCAAAAGCACCATTTGCATGCACATCTTGTGGTTTTGCAGAAAACTTCATCCGCGTCTACCAAAGATGCATGTGCATGCTTAAAACGCGTTTTCGCACAAATCCGTGCGCGGGTGCTAAAAAGAGCAGCATCGGCATGCTTAGCACGTCGTTTGGTAGAAATCCACGTGCGCGTTCTGCCAAAAGCACCATTTGCATGCACATCTTGTGGTTTTGCAGAAAACTTCATCCGCGTCTACCAAAAGATGCATGTTCATGCTTAAAACGCGTTTTCGCACAAATCCGTGCGCGGGTGCTAAAAAGAGCAGCATCGGCATGCTTAGCACGTCGTTTGGTAGAAATCCACGTGCGCGTTCTGCCAAAAGCACCATTTGCATGCACATCTTGTGGTTTTGCAGAAAACTTCATCCGCGTCTACCAAAAGATGCATGTGCATGCTTAAAACGCGTTTTCGCACAAATGCGTGCGCGGGTGCTAAAAAGAGCAGCATCGGCATGCTTAGCACGTCGTTTGGTAGAAATCCACGTGCACGTTCTGCCAAAAGCACCATTTGCATGCACATCTTGTGGTTTTGCAGAAAACTTCATCCGCGTCTACCAAAAGATGCATGTGCATGCTTAAAACGCGTTTTCGCACAAATCCGTGCGCGGGTGCTAAAAAGAGCAGCATCGGCATGCTTAGCACGTCGTTTGGTAGAAATCCACGTGCGCGTTCTGCCAAAAGCACCATTTGCATGCACATCTTGTGGTTTTGCAGAAAACTTCATCCGCGTCTACCAAAAGATGCATGTGCATGCTTAAAACGCGTTTTCGCACAAATCCGTGCGCGGGTGCTAAAAAGAGCAGCATCGGCATGCTTAGCACGTCGTTTGGTAGAAGTCCACGTGCGCGTTCTGCCAAAAGCACCATTTGCATGCACATCTTGTGGTTTTGCAGAAAACTTCATCCGCGTCTACCAAAATATGCATGTGCATGCTTAAAACGCGTTTTCGCACAAATGCGTGCGCGGGTGCTAAAAAGAGCAGCATCGGCATGCTTAGCACGTCGTTTGGTAGAAATCCACGTGCGCGTTCTGCCAAAAGCACCATTTGCATGCACATCTTGTGGTTTTGCAGAAAACTTCATCCGCGTCTACCAAAAGATGCATGTGCATGCTTAAAACGCGTTTTCGCACAAATGCGTGCGCGGGTGCTAAAAAGAGCAGCATCGGCATGCTTAGCACGTCGTTTGGTAGAAATCCACGTGCACGTTCTGCCAAAAGCACCATTTGCATGCACATCTTGTGGTTTTGCAGAAAACTTCATCCGCGTCTACCAAAAGATGCATGTGCATGCTTAAAACGCGTTTTCGCACAAATCCGTGCGCGGGTGCTAAAAAGAGCAGCATCGGCATGCTTAGCACGTCGTTTGGTAGAAATCCACGTGCGCGTTCTGCCAAAAGCACCATTTGCATGCACATCTTGTGGTTTTGCAGAAAACTTCATCCGCGTCTACCAAAAGATGCATGTGCATGCTTAAAACGCGTTTTCGCACAAATCCGTGCGCGGGTGCTAAAAAGAGCAGCATCGGCATGCTTAGCACGTCGTTTGGTAGAAATCCACGTGCGCGTTCTGCCAAAAGCACCATTTGCATGCACATCTTGTGGTTTTGCAGAAAACTTCATCCGCGTCTACCAAAATATGCATGTGCATGCTTAAAACGCGTTTTCGCACAAATGCGTGCGCGGGTGCTAAAAAGAGCAGCATCGGCATGCTTAGCACGTCGTTTGGTAGAAATCCACGTGCGCGTTCTGCCAAAAGCACCATTTGCATGCACATCTTGTGGTTTTGCAGAAAACTTCATCCGCGTCTACCAAAAGATGCATGTGCATGCTTAAAACGCGTTTTCGCACAAATCCGTGTGCGGGTGCTAAAAAGAGCAGCATCGGCATGCTTAGCACGTCGTTTGGTAGAAATCCACGTGCGCGTTCTGCCAAAAGCACCATTTGCATGCACATCTTGTGGTTTTGCAGAAAACTTCATCCGCGTCTACCAAAAGATGCATGTGCATGCTTAAAACGCGTTTTCGCACAAATCCGTGCGCGGGTGCTAAAAAGAGCAGCATCGGCATGCTTAGGACGTCGTTTGGTAGAAATCCACGAGCGCGTTCTGCCAAAAGCACCATTTGCATGCACATCTTGTGGTTTTTGCAGAAAACTTCATCCGCGTCTACCAAAAGATGCATGTGCATGCTTAAAACGCGTTTTCGCACAAATCCGGGCGGGTGCTAAAAAGAGCAGCATCGGCATGCTTAGCACGTCGTTTGGTAGAAATCCACGTGCGCGTTCTGCCAAAAGCACCATTTTGCATGCACATCTTGTGGTTTTGCAGAAAACTTCATCCGCGTCTACCAAAAGATGCATGTGCATGCTTAAAAACGCGTTTTCGCACAAATCCGTGCGCGGGTGCTAAAAAGAGCAGCATCGGCATGCCTTAGCACGTCGTTTCGTAGAAATCCCACGTGCGCGTTCTGCCAAAAGCACCATTTGCATGCACATCTTGTGGTTTTGCAGAAAACTTCATCCGCGTCTACCAAAAGATGCATGTGCATGCTTAAAACGCGTTTTCGCACAAATGCTTGCGCGGGTGCTAAAATGAGCAGCATCGGCATGCTTAGCACGTCGTTTGGTAGAAATCCACGTGCACGTTCTGCGAAAAGCACCATTTGCATGCACATCTTGTGGTTTTGCAGAAAACTTCATCCGCGTCTACCAAAAGATGCATGTGCATGCTTAAAACGCGTTTTCGCACAAATCCGTGCGCGGGTGCTAAAAAGAGCAGCATCGGCATGCTTAGCACGTCGTTTGGTAGAAATCCACGTGCGCGTTCTGCCAAAAGCACCATTTGCATGCACATCTTGTGGTTTTGCAGAAAACTTCATCCGCGTCTACCAAAAGATGCATGTGCATGCTTAAAACGCGTTTTCGCACAAATGCGTGCGCGGGTGCTAAAAAGAGCAGCATCGGCATGCTTAGCACGTCGTTTGGTAGAAATCCACGTGCGCGTTCTGCCAAAAGCACCATTTGCATGCACATCTTGTGGTTTTGCAGAAAACTTCATCCGCGTCTACCAAAAGATGCATGTGCATGCTTAAAACGCGTTTTCGCACAAATCCGTGCGCGGGTGCTAAAAGAGGCAGCATCGGCATGCTTAGCACGTCGTTTGGTAGAAATCCACGTGCGCGTTCTGCCAAAAGCACCATTTGCATGCACATCTTGTGGTTTTGCAGAAAACTTCATCCGCGTCTACCAAAAGATGCATGTGAATGCTTAAAACGCGTTTTCGCACAAATGCGTGCGCGGGTGCTAAAAAGAGCAGCATCAGCAATGCTTAGCACGTCGTTTGGTAGAATCCACGTGCGCGTTCTGCAAAAGCACCATTTGCATGCACATCTTGTGGTTTTGCAGAAAACTTCATCCGCGTCTACCAAAGATGCATGTGCATGCTTAAAACGCGGTTTCGCACAAATCCGTGCGCGGGTGCTAAAAAGAGCAGCATCGGCATGCTTAGCACGTCGTTTGGTAGAAATCCACGTGCGCGTTCTGCAAAAAGCACCATTTGCATGCACATCTTGTGGTTTTGAAGAAAACTTCATCCGCGTCTACCAAAATATGCATGTGCATGCTTAAAACGCGTTTTCCGCACAAATCCGTGCGCGGGGTGCTAAAAAGAGCAGCATCGGCATGCTTAGCACGTCGTTTGGTAGAAATCCACGTGCGCGTTCTGCCAAAAGCACAATTTGCATGCACATCTTGTGGTTTTGCAGAAAACTTCATCCGCGTCTACCAAAGATGCATGTGCATGCTTAAAACGCGTTTTCGCACAAATGCGTGCGCGGGTGCTAAAAAGAGCAGCATCGGCATGCTTAGCACGTCGTTTGGTAGAAATCCACGTGCGCGTTCTGCAAAAAGCACCATTTGCATGCACATCTTGTGGTTTTGCAGAAAACTTCATCCGCGTCTACCAAAAGATGCATGTGCATGCTTAAAACGGCGTTTTCGCACAAATGCGCGCGCGGGTGCTAAAAAGAGCAGCATCGGCATGCTTAGCACGTCGTTTGGTAGAAATCCACGTGCGCGTTCTGCCAAAAGCACCATTTGCATGCACATCTTGTGGTTTTGCAGAAAACTTCATCCGCGTCTACCAAAGATGCATGTGCATGCTTAAAACGGGTTTCGCACAAATCCGTGCGCGGGTGCTAAAAAGAGCAGCATCGGCATGCTTAGCACGTCGTTTGGTAGAAATCCACGTGCGCGTTCTGCCAAAAGCACCATTTGCATGCACATCTTGTGGTTTTGCAGAAAACTTCATCCGCGTCTACCAAAAGATGCATGTGCATCGCTTAAAACGCGTTTTCGCACAAATCCGTGCGCGGGTGCTAAAAAGAGCAGCATCGGCATGCTTAGCACGTCGTTTGGTAGAGATCCACGTGCGCGTTCTGCCAAAAGCACCATTTGCATGCACATCTTGTGGTTTTGCAGAAAACTTCATCCGCGTCTACCAAAAGATGCATGTGCATGCTTAAAACGCGTTTTCGCACAAATCCGTGCGCGGGTGCTAAAAAGAGCAGCATCGGCATGCTTAGCACGTCGTTTGGTAGAAATCCACGTGCGCGTTCTGCCAAAAGCACCATTTGCATGCACATCTTGTGGTTTTGCAGAAAACTTCATCCGCGTCTACCAAAAGATGCATGTGCATGCTTAAAACGCGTTTTCGCACAAATGCGTTCGCGGGTGCTAAAAAGAGCAGCATCGGCATGCTTAGCACGTCGTTTGGTAGAAA